>NC_135817.1:74105061-74405061 GCF_964213995.1 Mustelus asterias
TTATCTGGATTTGAAAGGCTAGTGCGTTTAGTATTGCTGTGTAGTAGTGCATTCTAAGGCATTTAAAATATATATTTAAAAATGAGTTATAGAGCTCAGTATCTGTGTGGAAACTAATAACCAGCTTTTCACAGGTGCATCATTTATTTTACAGTCGGCCGAATCTTAGTAATTACTTAGTACTTGGTATAGTTTTCTGCGGTTCCTGTCACTGGTTTTATGACTTATTGTAAAATTGTACTGTATGTAGCAGCGATGTATAGAAGTTAACAAAGATAATGCTTTTAAATTTTGCTTCATATCTTTATGTTTTAGGAAAAGGAGAGGCTGTGGTATGATGTCAACTTCCCGGCAGGTTACCATGAGTGATGGAAAGATGGATAAAAGGCTGTCATTTGCAGTCAGTCTCAGACATGCTTTTGTACCATTTTCAGGTAATTTGTCATGTTTAAAACAATATCAGATTGTAACGGCGTGAGTATCTCAAAGTCCTTAACAAAAGGAGAAAAGTTTAAAACAGACTTTATTTCAGGTGTGCCAGCACAAGCGCTCCATGAAATGGGATTAGATGGTTTGTAATGGAGTTCTGCGAACTCCAGTTCCTGAAAGAACAGCTCTCGCAATGTTAGCTCGGCAAGCTTGTTTAACTTGTAAATTTGTAGAGACGTGTTTTCTCCACTTGTTACGGCCCCAGTTGGTGTTACTCGTGACCAGGAAGGTCACAGAATGGAACCCTGGCTCAAAACTTTTACTTCCTTTTTTAAAATGTGGAGGAAGAGAGTCATAGGGCTGTCACTTAGCTTTTAACAACCACAAAATAAATATTAAACATGAAAATATTTACTATAATACCATACTTCTTCACTCCCTCTTATCTTCACAGATATGTATGAATTTTAAGGATAACACATGTTATAACATATATCTTGTGCTACAATGTTCTCAGTAAACACACAGTCCCTTCCACCCAATGGGCTAACTGTGGGCAGGCAGGACTCTACTCTGAAACCCAATGGCAGATGCCACTCCATTGAACTTCTGTGGATTTCTCCTCAAATTCCCCCCAGATCATTGTCACACGAGTGTTTCCAAACTCCACTGTCAAAAGACTCGCTTTAAATTCTTCTTCCAGACAGTGCTTTCCCTCAGCTGCCTTGCTTCCAGGTTTTACAACTGTTCTTTCAGTATTCCTTTGTCTTGCATTTCCACGTGCACCACCCACACAATCTCTCAGATCCAGCCACCAATGGCTTCGCAGGCTGTAGTAAAACATCACAAACCTTAGGACACTGCAGATATCTCTGGCTTCTCGCTAGCCGACTTTCCCAGCTCTCACTCCTTTTAGCTGTCTTTAAATTCCAATTCCAGTTTCTTCAAACTTTGACTTCAAACTTCCTGGAATGTATCTTTCATTCCCTGGCTTCTAGAACTAGCTGTTCTTTAATTTTCTTTGGCACTTTCTTCCTTGCCCATGGTTTCACTTCTGCCTCAGGCATGGCTGAGAGAGATGTTCTTTCTCTAGCTGCTAAGCTCCTTCTGTCTTTTGAGTTCAGCTAAACACTCAACAATGTTTTCTTTCTCGAAGGTGGTCCCTGGTTGCTAAATAACAGCTCATTCTTTCTCCAAGCTTTTATTTACTTCACGTGCTGTAAACTCTGTCAGCACAGTGCAGCCACAGTTTGCACTGAAGCCCTCATACATGTAAACACCTTTGTTTAACATGAATTTAACTAGAAGTTTACCCTTTCCTTACACAAAAATGCTGGCTGTGGGTGTTTCACAGCCTTTTGACTACTTTAGTGTACATCACTCTTCGTAACTGACCAGGCGACACTCAGAGTTCAAGATCTTTATTTGAGCTATAGCAAGGAGGTCTGCTGACCAGTAGGGGCTCACAGACCTCCTGAACAAGGAAATGTAATGTCAGTTATACCCTTTGGTTCATCTACAAACAATTAATATCTACCAATCAAAGTGTACATTTGTTTAAAAAAAATCTTTGTGCGTTAACAACTAATAATTGGGATTACATAATGTATAACATGAATATAGTTGTCCAATTACAATTTGAGCACGCCTACTTAATTATAATATCACTAAGCACATATTTCTTTCTATTTATCTACTTACCTTTAGATATAAGAATGATAAAAATACGTTAGACCAGTGATTACATGAGCCGTAACTGTACAGTGTACAGTTGGATTCTTGTCTGCACATTGTGTGAAGAAAGCCTCCCTTGTAATTAATCCAACCAGGGTCCTTGACTGTTAACTGTAGGCAAATGGTTTCTCATCAAGAGTTTCTCTGGAGAATTTTAGCAGCTAGCAGCTTGTGTGATTTTTAAACCTAATCCTCTCAATGCTAAATTAAACTTACTTAAATCTATATCTTATTTCTAACATTCAGCAATACAAATATACACTTAAAACTGCCCCTGCTTTCGGACACAGTGGATTGTTTCTATGTACCAGTTTAGTTAATCTTTAAAACATAAAGGCATAAGTTACTTTTCTCAATCCATGCTGACTGGCTCCTCTGCCTCTTCACTCTTCAGGTCAGAGGAATGATTTTGCAAATTTTCCATTTCTCTATTTCTCAAATGCGGTTCCGGATTAATCTCAGGTTTAGCGACCTAACCATGTCTGATTTAATTTTTCCTTTAAAGATGGCCTCATTCTGGCAGCAGATTACTCTCAACTGGAGCTCCGAATTCTGGCTCATCTCTCCAACGATAGGAGCCTTATTAAAGTCCTAAACAGTGGGGAAGATGTGTTCAAGAGCATTGCTGCAGAGTGGAAAATGGTGGAGCCAGCGTCAGTGACTGAAAAACTCAGACAACAGGCTAAGCAGGTCAGCTAAAGCTTCAAGTAACAAGGAACAAAGAAAATTACAGCACAGGAACAGGCCTTTCGGCCCTCCAAGCCTGCACTGACCATGCTGCCCGACTGAACTAAAACCCCCTACCCTTCCATGGACCATATCTCTCTATTCCCATCCTATTCATGTGTTTGTTCAGACATCCCTTAAAACTCACTATTGTATCTGCTTCCACTACCTCCCCCAACAGCGAGTTCCAGGCACCCACAACTCTCTGTGTAAAAAAACTTGCCTCATACATTTCCTTTAAACCTTGCTCCTCGCACCTTAAATCTATGCCCCCTAGTAATTGACTCTTCCACCCTGGGAAAAAGCTTCTGTCTATCCACTCTGTCCATGCCCCTCATAATCTTGTAGACTCCTATCAGGTCGCCCCTCAACCTCCGTTGCTCCAGTGAGAACACACCAAGTTTCTCCAACCTCTCCTCATAGCTAATGCCCTCCACACCAGGCAACATCCTGGTAAATCTTTTCTGTATCCTCTCCAAAGCCTCCACATCTTTCTGGTAGTGTGGCGACCAGAATTGAACACTATATTCCAAGTGCATGGACCCGAGTGCATTATTTAGCAATGTTACATAGACAACTTCCAAGAAGTTATCTGGTAAACCATTGGCTTTTGTTAAGTGTAAAATAAAATGTGTTTGAGTAATGCTATGTCCCTGTGTACACTGGTCCCGTGTATAGAACAGGCAAGACTATGAGGAGAGATTGGGTAAACTGGGGTTGTTCTCCCTGGAAAGGTGGAGAATGAGGGGAGATCTAATAGAGGTGTACAAGATTATGAAGGGGATAGATAGGGTGAACGGTGGGAAGCTTTTTCCCAGATCAGAAGTGACAATCACGAGGGTCACGGGCTCAAGGTGAGAGGGGCGAAGTATAACTCAGATATTAGAGGGATGTCCCTCATGGTAGGCTAGTGAAAAAGGTTGGATCCCATGGGATAAAGGGGGAGGTGGCTAGATGGGTGGAGAACTGGCTTGGTCATAGAAGACAGAGGGTGGTAGTGGAAGGGTCTTTTTCCGGCTGGAGGCCTGTGACTAGTGGTGTACCGCAGGGCTCTGTATTGGGACCTCTGCTGTTTGTGATTTATATAAATGATCTGGAAGAAGGAGTAACTGGGGTGATCAGTAAGTTTGCGGACGACACAAAACTGGCAGGACTTGCAGATAGTGAGGAACATTGTCAGAGGCTACAGAAGGATATAGATAGGCTGGAAATTTGGGCAAGGAAATGGCAGATGGAGTTCAATCCTGATAAATGCGAAGTGATGCATTTTGGTGGGAATAATGTAAGGAGGAGCTACACGATAAATGGAAGAACCATAAAGGGTGTAGAGACGCAGAGGGACCTGGGTGTGCAAGTCCACAGATCTTTGAAGGTGACGTCACAGGTGGAGAAGGTGGTGAAGAAGGCATATGGCATGCTTGCCTTTATAGGACGGGGCATAGAGTATAAGAGTTGGGGTCTGATGTTGCAGATGTATAGAACGTTGGTTCGGCCGCATTTGGAATACTGCGTCCAGTTCTGGTCGCCACACTACCAGAAGGACGTGGAGGCTTTGGAGAGAGTACAGAGGAGGTTTACCAGGATGTTGCCTGGTATGGAGGGGCTTGGTTATGAGGAGAGATTGGGGAAACTGGGGTTGTTCTCCTTGGAAAGACGGAGGATGAGGGGAGACTTAATAGAGGTGTATAAAATTATGAAAGGCATAGATAGGGTGAACGGTGGGAAGCTTTTCCCCGGGTCGGTGGTGACGTTCACGAGGGGTCATAGGTTCAAGGTGAAGGGGGGGGAGGTTTAACACAGATATCAGAAGGACATATTTCACACAGAGGGTCGTGGGGGCCTGGAATGTGTTGCCGGGCAAGGTGGTGGAGGCGGACACACTGGGAACGTTTAAGACTTATCTAGACAGCTATATGAACGGAGTGGGAATGGAGGGATACAAAAGAGTGGTCTAGTTTGGACCAGGGAGCGGCGCGGGCTAATTGTTCCTTGTTTCTCGTGGAAGTGGAAATGACTAGGGTTGGGAAGCATTTTCCGATCAGGGCCATTGTGATCTCCTGGACTCGTTTCGATCGCCTCAGGGGGTCGGAGAGGAATTTCCCAGATTTTTTTTTTCCCCATATTGGCCCTGGAGTTTTTCACTCTGGGTTTTCGCCTCTCTCTGGAGATCACATGGTCTGGAATGGGGGGGTGGGGGTGAGTTAATAGGTTGTAATGAACAAAGCATCGTAGCTGTGGGGGACAGCTCGGTGGATAGGATATTGGTATGTAGATAGGCTGGAAAATTGGGCGGGGATCCTGGATTCAGGATTCAATCCTGGACCGGGGAGCGGCGCGGGCTTGGAGGGCCGAAGGGCCTGTTCCTGTGCTGTATTGTTCTTTGTTCTTTGTTCTTTGTACACAGAGGGTGGTGGGGGCCTGGAATGCGCTGCCAAGTAGGGTGGTGGAGGCAGACACACTGACATCATTTAAGACTTACCTGGATAGTCACATGAGCAGCCTGGGAATGGAGGGATACAAACGATTGGTCTAGTGGACCAAGGAGCGGCACAGGCTTGGAGGGCCGAAGGGCCTGTTTCCTGTGCTGTACTGTTCTTTGTTCTAAGACAAGCTTCTTAAAAATTTGCTTTATTTGGGATTACTCCATTTGCTGCTTCTGTCTTTAGAATCACGCCGAGATAATCTTGTTGCTTAAAACCAGTGGAGTGTAACTTAGTAATAAACTTTTAACTCTTCAAAATGAAATGTACTGTGCTATCGAACATCAAGGGAAGAATTTCTTTGTATTATAGCTGACAGCTTTTTGCACAAATTGCAAGCCTCTGACACATTCCTTACATTTAAAAGTCAGCTGATTTAATGTTTAATGAAACGACAAGCCAAGAAATCAATACGATTTCATAGTTGTTAAAATGATAGTAAACAGCATTTGTTCTGGCACACATAACAAACCCACGGTCGTTTTTAAGTTGCATGAGCAGAATTCACTCACACCTCCAGCAAATGTGTTCCTAGCGTATTTTGGTGAGCAACATACATTTCCCTTATCAGTGGTGTGTCTGGAATGCACCTCTGCTAGAATACTGGGAGTCTGATAACAGTACACAAAATCTCTGTTACATTAGACATTCAGGGTGAGTGACTCTGATAACAAGCAGCTGGTGCTTGTTATGTACAGTAACAGTGAAAAGATTGTTAGAGAAGCAGGGAGACAATCAGGGAGACGTATTGGCGCAGATTGAAGGTTGAGGTATTAAATAAGCATTTTGCCTTGGCACTTAATAAATCCGTGCTGGCTGTCATTTGTTACTTCGTGCTCATCACGTGACTGTTAATTTTCTCCAAGGCTATAATTTCCAGAAGCTTCCATCATGAACATTAAGCTGGCTGGTCTGGAGTTGCTGTGCATATCCTTCTCTCCCTTTTTGAACACGGATATAACATCTGCAATCCCCCAGTTCACTGGCAGTATTGTGTCAAAGGAGGATTGGAAGATTCTAACCAGCACCTCAGTAATTTTAACCATTACATTGCCTCAGCAAAGTAGGATGCACTCTATATCAGTACCGGGTGATTTATCCACTTTGGATACTGCCAGTTTTTCGAGTACCTCCGCTTTATCGAAGCGTTGCCATGGAGAATGCACCAAGAAACAGTCAACTGTCAAGGTTTTGTTTAAGTTCAAACCAGACAGGTCGGCTAGTCAAAGCATTGCCCTCGAGAATGAATCAGGAAATGGCTCACCCCAAACTTTTGTTGAGTCAAAAAGTGTGCAATGCGTGGACCTGTTCCTTCTGTCTGCAAAAGACAGGTCCCTGTGTGTGAATATATGTAGCTTTACACTGTGAACCCTGACTGATAATCTTAAATTGGTTTTCAGTGTAATTTCTTGCACAATCGTGATTGTTTATCAATTGCTGTCCAATCGAGGATCACGCCTGATGTTGGATGTTATGGCCTGAATTTTTTGGATAGCGGGGGCCAGTCTCCCATCATCCAAAGAGTGGATGGCGAACATATCTCCCCTAACTCTGACTGCCCTGCTGCCAATTTACACTCCAATGAGCTTTGACTGGCTGCAGGTGGGATTTCCACCCCTCACTTGGGAGGAAGACCCACATTAGAGGGTGTCGCCCTATCTGATTGGCTGGCAGCTCTCGAGTCTCTGTAGCAACAGCGCTGCATTGGACAGAATAGGATGTAGGGGCCCCTTACCCTCATTCCACCTGATGGGGGGGTAGTATAGAATTCTTAACACGAGGCCCTTCATTTTAGTTTTACTATAATAAGTAGACGAGGTTAAGGTAATTATAAAGTGCCTTATATATAGTGAGAATTCACAATGTGCCTGGAACAAAATATACGAAGGTATTATAAACTGTATAACCACAAATTAACCAAGTATTAAAAGCTTAAATTGTATTTTCAATATATATGTATTGTGCGCCTTGGCCAACTTCGTTCTGAATGCAGCATGATGGGAAACACGGTGGTAGACAGACCAAATTCTTTTAACGCAATGGAGCATAGAAAGGCAGCTTCTCTTATCTGTTTTTGGGTACGCGAAAGCAAGTTTAATCATAGGCTTGGAATCTATGGGAGCGAATTCGTCCATGGATAACGAGGCAAGTGCAGTCTCTCAAGCTGATAAGAGGCCAGATTCGGACAGCGAACGACTTCTTTCACCAATTAAAATTCGCAGATGTTAGCTATGGCCTTGGACACTGGGAATGACGTGGGTTAGATTTCCTAGGTAACGGGGAAGGAACCTACAGGGGCAATGAGCTAATGACCTCCTATTCCTGTTGACAGGTGGAACATTATTGGCTAAGGTAATGTGTAATGTAATTGGCCCCTCCAATTTGAGAGACAGGCTGGACAGGGTATTGGAGTGTTCAGGACATTATATCAAATTCTACTTCTGTAATGTTAAGGCAGAGAGGGCAGTCAGCTTCGCATGACTACATTCCTGACGCATGCATTAGCAAATAAATTCCTTTTCATTCTTTAACTACATGCTGACTTCGTCGTCTATGTATTGATTGAGTGAGATCACTCAGTACAAGATACTCCAGTGGGACACTTCAGAAAATTCCTCTTACACCACCTGAGATCTAACTTCGATTCTTTACTGCCTTCCCACACAGAGGATCAAGGCTGGGTGGCGAAGGGCCCTTAAGTCATCATTAATTGGCGATTTAAGGATCTCAATTGGGGCAAGGGTGGGCTTCCCATCTGAGGCCTTGCCCACCCCAGCGTAAAATTGCTGTGTGGCCGGGCAAGTGGGAACCCAGAGGGAATCCCGCCCCTGCAATTTCATGCTCCCCCACCATCCCCCGGCCAAAACTTCCACCAGTGGAGAGTGTAAAATTCAGACCTATGTTTTGCAAGCGCAGTCTGTGCAGTAATTCCTCAATTCTTCATTTCTTTAAAACAAATTACTCGGATGGAGAATCAATATTTATGATTGAATAAATTGTTCAAGGAAGTATATCCATCTGGTGAATTGTGATCATAAAGCACCCAATGGGCTTGTTTGTGTCAGACTTCATCGCTGTTGTATGAGCTTCTACGGTGATGTACCGTTGCCTCCTGAATTTCTAATGTGCAGCTTTCCTTTCTGTAGATCTGTTACGGTATTATTTATGGGATTGGAGCCAAGTCTCTTGGTGAGCAAATGGGCTTGGATGAGAATGATGCCGGTTGTTACCTAGAAACATTCAAATCTCGATATAAAGGTAAGCAAGACTTCTCCGATTGGATTTGAAGAAAGCAGAGTGATTTTTAAATTAGTTTATTTTTGCATGTGAGCAAAAGGGAGGGCAAAACGGGAAAGGGCAAGGTTACTCCAGGAGAAATAGAAGATCTTGGCCCGGATCTTCAGGAGAGTGGCTGTCGTCATCAGATTGCCGTTTCGTTCAAGCTATTCCCCCACTTTGACACGGCTCCGCATCCTTTACCGGGTCTTCCCAGAGTGCAGACATCTGGGAACTCCATCGTATCGCAGTAGAGTTGGAGGAAGATAGGACAATGTCCCCCATGTTATGGCATTAGCTGCTTAAGTTTAACGGTTCAGTGTGAATGTTAGTGAATAGGTGAATGGATAAATGAGTGATAGGGTGGTAGAATGGGTGAGCTAAGTGGGTAGGTTGGGGGAGGTAAATAGCATTAAAAAAGTCAGTCCCATCATCCCAGGAATCAGGCTGGCAAACCTTTCCTGCACTCCCCCCAGAGCAAGAGCATCCTTCCTCAGATAAGGAGACCAAAACCGCACCTGATATTTTGGGTGTGGTCTCACAAGGCCCTGTATAATTGCAGCAAGGTATCCCTGCTCTTGTACTCTAATCATCTTGCTATGAAAACCAACATACCTCTTGCCTTCTTCACTGCCTGCTGCACCTGCATGGTTACTTTCAGTGACTGGTGTACAATGACACCTTGGTATTGTTGCACATTCCCCACTCTCAATCTATAGCCATTCAGATAATCTGTTGTCTTGTTTTTCCTACCAAAGTGGATAACCTCACATTTATCCACATTATGCTGCATCTGCCATGCATTTGCCCACTCACTCAACTTGTCCAAATCACACTGAAGCATCTCCGCATCCTCCTCACGGCTCACCCTCTCACCCAGCTTTGTGTCATCTGCAAATTTGGAGATATTAAATTTAGTTCCCTCATCTAAATCATTAATATACATTGTGACTAGCTGGGGTCCTAGCACTGATCCCTTTGGTACACCATTAGTCACTGCCCACCACTTGGAAAAATACCAATTTCTTCCTACTCCTCGTTTCTTGTCTGCCAACCAGTTTTCTGTGCATCTCAAAACATTACCCTAATCCCATGGGCTTTAATTTTATAGGCTAATCTATTATGTGGGACCTTGTCAAAAGCCTTCTGAAGTCCAAATAAACCACATCCACTGGCTTCCCCTCATCAACTCTATTAGTTACGTTCTCAAAGAATTCCAATAGATTTGTCGAGCATGATTTTCCTTTTGTAAGTTCATGCTGACTCTGTCCAATCTTGCCATTGTTTTCCAAGTGCTTTCCTATTAAATGTTTTGCAATGGACTCTTTACATTTTCCTCATTAGTGTCGACGGGTCTATAATTCCCTGTTTTCTCTCTCTCTCCCTATTTAAATCATGGGGTTACATTAGTCACCCTCCAATCTGTAGAAACTGTTAGAGTCTATACAATCTTGGAAGACGACCACAATGCATCCGTTATTTCTAAGGCCATTTCCTCAGGTACTCTGGGATGTAGATTATCAGGCCCTGGGGATTTATCAGCCTACGATCCCATCAATTTCCCCAACACAATTTTCCTGCTATTTCCTTCACTTCCTCCCTTTCACTAAACCCTGTGTTCCCCAACATTTATGGAACATTATTTGTGTCCTCCTTTGTGAAGAAAGAACCAAAGAATATGTTTAGTTGGTCAGCCATTTCTTTGTTCCCCATTATGAATTCCCCTGTTTCTGACTGTAAGGGACCTACATTTGTCTTCACCAATCTTTTTCTCTTATCATACCTATAGAAGCTGTTACAGTCAGTTTTTATGTTTCTTACAAGCTTACTTTCATACTCTATTTTCCCCTTCTTAATCAATCTCTTAGTCTTCCTTTGCTAAATTCTAAACTGCTCCCTATCCTCAAGTCTGCTGTTTTCTCTCTGGCCAACTTGTATGCCTCATCCTCGGATTTAATACTATCTCTAATTTCCCTTGTAAGCCATGGTTTGGCCTCCTTTCCGGTAGATAGTGTGGGTGAAATGGTAGGTGAGTGGTGGCACATGGGTCAGGGGAGATAGTTGGTTTGGGAGGGCTAGTCGAAAGTGTTGGTGGTATAGCATCATGTGAATGTCAAACATTCCTGAAAAACAATGGGATCAAGAGGATTCCCATCTCGCCCTTCCACTCATCCTCAAATAGTGAAGTGGAGCGTTTCATTCCGACATTCAAACTGGCCATATTAATGGGGAGGATGCAAATAGATTGGAAACTTCTGAAGAACGTCTTGATGATGTATCGTAACACTCCACATTTAACAGCTGGCATATCTCCTGCTAAGCTTGCGCTTGGAGGACCATTGTTTATCAGGATGGATTTGCTGTTTCTGGATTTGAAAGGAAAATTTGGCTCAGAGCAACTTGATCAGGAAAGGTAATGTGACACAAGTAAACTAGTTCATGAGTTTAATCTGGATCAGTCTGATTTGGTCAGTGTGAAACACCAAAGGGTCGAGGACCACTGACCTGTGATGTCAAAGCTTCCTGCGGAATCTGGAAGAGGTACACTGATCAGATTTGACAAATCAAATCCAGGGATCTTCAGCCACAGTGAAACATCTGCTGCAGTTGGTGAAACCCGACTTGATATAACTGACTAATCTGTAGCTCTTGTAAAACCGATGAACCTGAACAGAAGGAAGTGGAATAGCGGAACCTTCCATTTCCAAGCAAACACACTGAGATATCTAAGCCAACACTCCTCCCTAGACCAAAGCAAATTTGCAAACCATCTGGCTGATTGGTTCCTAGCTAAAGGCAGGCGATGTGACATTAATGTCTGAAGTTTATGCTTTTGTAAAAGAACATTTTGGTTCAAAAGAAGTGCTATATAAAAACTTGCCAGCAGGTGTGCTAAAAACAAAGTCCTGCATGGAGGGAAAAGAATAAAAAGGATTTCCAGTTTCTCATGGGAAGCTCAGTTCGGAAACAGTTGTGTGTGTGTGTATTATTAATTGTTTAGAAGCGACAAAATGCTTTAATTTTTAAATTTATCATTTTCCACAGGGATTCAGACATTTCTCCGGGAAACAGTAAAGAATTGTCAGAAAAATGGATTTGTTCAAACAATTTTAGGCCGGAAACGATATCTTCCAGCAATAAAGGATCCCAATCCTCACATTAAAGCTCATGTATGTGTTACAGTTCACCGAGTGATTCAAATCCTAGATGATAATCTTGCTCCAGTTATTGTTTGAAGTTTTAGAGTATATTGTAGTGTGTATTTAGCAAGTTGTGTGTTTTAATGTGCCATGTGAAATGTTTCCTGTTCTGTTTTGCTGGGGCTATAAAGTGAATTTTTATGGTAACTTGTGTTAAAATTGACTTCATATTGGAATGAAAACAGCACAGAAAATATTCTAGGAACACCTAAAATGCTTTAACTGCAGGTAAACAAAAGATGTGTGACTCAAATTATGATTGTAACCATTAAAAAATAATCTAGGCATAACAGGGAAATTTAGTTCTAAAGAATACTTTTCATTTGGTCTGATTTTTGCAAGTGTGTAGATTTCCTCTTCTGATATGAATGATATGATTGTATCTTCTGTGCCAAGTTATTCAATGGTATTCCACACCTTGGCCACCGGTTAGCTTCATGGTTAGGCCAATTGAGGTGGGAGTCAAATGTTACACTGTTTTTCTCAGTTTCTGTTCCCTTCTGGCAGCACAATGGGCAGCATTGTGGCACAGTGGTTAGCACTGCTAGCCCACAGCGCCAGGGATCCGGGTTCCGTTCTGGCCTCGGGTCACTGTCTGTGTGGAGTTTGCATGTTCTCTCCGTGTCTACCTGGGTTTCCTTCGGGTGCTCCGGTTTCCTCCCAAAGTTGTGCTGGTTAGGTGGATTGGTCATGCTAAATGATCAGCGAGGTAAATATGTGGGATTACAGGGAAAGGGTCTGGGTGGGATTGTTGTTGGTGCAGCTCGATGGGCTGAATGGCCTCCTTCTGCACTGTCGGGATTTTATAATTCTCCAAATCTCACTTTGATGAAGCTGTAGTTGTCAACTTAAAATTGGTTTCTGTTTGATGCAAGGTTTAAAAAAACTAGTCTGTAATCAGTCTTGCTTCCAGTCTGTTTGATTGGATGAGCATTTGTATATGGATAAAATTACTCTTTAGTACATTTATGCTGCAAGTTTAGTGTAAATGTTTAGAGTATAAATCTAGAATCAGGACCCAGTCTGATTTTGAAATGCAATGGAGTAAGAATTCCTGCAACCTCGCATTGATTGGGATTGCTATTGCATGGAGTGTAAATTCAATGTAAATTTGGTTTACAAGTTGCTGAGGAGTTAAGTTGGATTCTCTAAACACTTTTTAAAACTGCCTAATCTAATCAATAGGATGCAGTGTAAAACAGTTGGGATATTGAATAGATTCTCCATGGATCATGGTAAAAGTCTTTTAGAATTTCAAAGATGATGTTCGTTATAATTGCCCATGGAAGCTGCACTGTATCAGTTTAAAGACGATGCTGTTTCACTGCTATGTTCAAATGAAGTTTTGGCCACGTGAACTTAATTATCACCCTGATTTGCTCTGGGTTACTCGTCAGATAAGTATTCCTGATTTCAATAGAAGTTCATTTGCATGTGTGTGAAATCCAGAGCTATGTGTAAGTGCACAGATGACAGCCAACTGTGAAAGTACATAACTCGTTATTACATATGTTCTATAAACTCTCCTGAAATCAGCACAGTGATTTCTATCAACTGGACTTTACTTTGTAGATATTTTCTCAGTTTCAAGTATGCGACTATGCAACTTATTTAGTAATAAAACGTACACATTTGTTCAAATTTAAAACAGAACTATTTATTTTCATTGTTCGGTTGTACTTTCTAAAGCACAATAATCAGAATATTATCCTGTAGCAGGGCACCGGCTGTTTGAAGCCCAAACTAGAAAGTACCTTTTAATCATTGGGTTTTGTGCACGAGTCTTTGTAGCTCTTCAATCCTATCCCAGCTCATTGCTGCATGTGAGCTGAGAGGGTTCAACACTCCTTTATTCTCACAGATCCGCATTCTGATTATTCTATTCCAACAGGCTCAACGCCAAGCCGTGAACACCACTGTACAAGGATCAGCAGCTGATCTGGTCAAAATAGCTACTGTTAATATTCAGAAACAATTAGAGGAAACCTTTCCTTCTGTCGCCAAATCACATGGTCACTGGAAGAGCAGATTTCAGGGAGACACAAAACTGGGTGAGAACCAAGATCTGTCTTTTATTTCTCTTCTGTTCCCTTCAGATAATAGGAACTGTAAGCCACCTGAGGACTTTTCTGTGACTTCAGCCCCAATGTTCCAATTTGTTCCTGGACTGTAGGTGATGTACCAGGAAAATCCTGATGGCTTTTGTTCAGTTTTGTTTTATCATGATGTGATAATCTCAGTTCCCAGCTGATGCCACAGCAAAGCAGCTGCAAACATTCCTCATCTAGTTTAGATTTCAGTCAGATTTGGAACTGCAATTTATGACTTTTGGGATAAAAACATGTGTCATGCACACCTTTTTGTTATGTCCTGCCTGTGCCTTTTTCCTGCTGCTTCATCAGAGTCATAGGCACCTTAATTCCTCTGAACTGCAAAAGTAAAAAGTTAAGTTTATTTATTAGTCACAAGTAGGCTTACATTAACACTGCAATGAAGTTACTGTGAAAATCCCCTAGTCACCACACTCCGGCGCCTGTTTGGGTACACTGAGGGAGAACTTAGCATGGCCAATGCACCTAACCAGCATGTCTTTCGGACTGTGGGACGAAACCGGAACACCTGGAGGAAACCTACACAGGGAGAACGTGCAAACTCCACACACGCTGTGACCCAAGCTGGAAATCAAACCCAGGTCCCTGGCGCTGTGAGGCAGCAATGCCAACCACTGTGCCACGGTGTTGCCCCAAATACATGTAATATTTATTCAGAGTGAATTAATTGAGCCATGAATCTCTCTTTCTGAATGTGAAGCCCAGTTCTTATGCCAATTCTGGTGAGGTTGTTAGAATGATGCTGAGTTGTCATTTCATTACATGGCAGACACCATGTATCACATAAACTAAACGCAAGCTTCAGGAGCAGAACCTCATCTTTCAGTTAGCCTTCCTATTGAGCTCAACAATTTCAGAACATAATCTCTGTGCACATTTAGTTTCCTTTGCTTGGTTTTTTTTCCCCCCGTGAGTTAGCAGCAACCTTCTCTAGCCACACCTTTAGTTTCTTTATTTCTCTTCTCCATTCCCCTTGTCCCTGGAGGACTAACTTTTCTGTCATTCAATCTCTCCTGTTTCCCATCCTATAACAGATCTTCCTTTTGTTCTTGTCCCACCTACCTCTTACACTTGAAAGCCTCCCATGTGCCAGATGTTGATTTGTCTTCAAACATCTGCCTAATATTGTTGTAATTAGCCTTCCCCCAATTTAGCACCTTTACTTGAGGACTACACTTATCTTTATCCATCAGTACTTTAAAGCTTACTGAATTGTGGTCACTCTTCCTGAACTGCTCCCCTACTGAAACGTCGACCACCTTGCCAGGCTCATTCCCCAATACCAGGTCCAGTATAGCCCCTTGCATGGATGGGTTTTCAAGAAGCCCTCCTGGATGCTCCTTACAAACTCTGCTCCATCCTAGCACTAAGTGAGTCCCAGTCAATATAGGGGAAGTTAAAATCACCCTGTTACTTATACACCTTGCCAAAATCCCTTGCATTGAGCCCTACTAGAACTGGTCAACTGGCCAAGAATAGAGATGTCAGTGTGAGAGCAAGGTGGAGAATTAAACTGACAAACCACTGAAAGCTTGGTCATGCTTGCAGACTGAATGGAGGTGTTCTGCAAAGCAGTCACTCAATCTGCGTTTGGGCTCCCTCTGGAGAGGTGACCAGATTATTAACAGTGAATAAAGTAGAGAAGATTGAAAGAAGTACACATAGACTGCTGCTTCACCAGGAAGGATTGTTTGAGGCCTTGGGCATTGAGCCCGAGGAGGTAAAAGGGCAGGTGTTACGTCTCCTGCTTTTACATTGGAAAGGTGCCATGGGAGCGGGATAGGGTGTTGAGCGTGACTGAGAAATGGACCATTATTATGGTATTACGGAGGGGAAAGGTCCCTCTGGAATGCTGGGAGGGGAAGATGGTAGAAGATGACCTGTTGAAATTACAGAAGGTGGTGGGTGGAAGGGAGGACAAGGGGAACATTATCGTGGTTTTGGGAGGGAAGGAATTGGATGAGAGAAATGAAAGGTTTGCCTCGTGCTCTATGATTGAATTTGGAGTCTAATTTATTTTCTGGAACTGTAGGTATATTTGATGACACTTAAACTCTGAGGTTGGGGGGAGATTGTGCTGCTCGGGCTGCAGTAGAGTGTGACAGTTGGTGTCTCAGTGAGGGAGTGCTGCTCGGGCTGCAGTAGAGTGTGACAGTTGGTGTCTCAGTGAGGGAGTGCTGCTCGGGCTGCAGTGGAGAGTGACAGTTGGTGTCTCAGTGAGGGAGTGCTGCTCGGGCTGCAGTAGAGTGTGACAGTTGGTGTCTCAGTGAGGGAGTGCTGCTCGGGCTGCAGTGGAGAGTGACAGTTGGGGAAGTGTGGGGAAGTTTTTTTTTTTCTTGCTGGTAATGGCTTCAGGGATGGCAGTTCAGGCAGTATGCTGCATCTCCTGTGGGATGTATGTGGTGAGGAAATCCAGTAGTGTTTCAGGAGATTTTAGTTGTAAGAAGTGCATTAGATTGCAGCTTCTGGAGGAGCGTGTAAAGGAGCTGGAAGGGGAGGTAGAGGAACTCCGCATAATTCGGGAGGCGGAGGTGGAAGTTGATAGGAGTTATAGAGAAATAGTAACTCCTAGAAATGAGGCTTGGGTCAATGCCAGGAGGAGGGGTAAGAAGCAATCGGGAAGACAATCCCCTGGGGCGGTTCCCCTCCATAATAGGTTTTCGGTGCTGGAGGCTACAGTTGAGGAGGAATCAACTGAGCATAGAGAGCAGATCTCTGGGGGTGAGCCGAGTGAGAAAGCTCAGGTGGTTAGGGGCTGTAAAAGACTGGGCCTTGTGATTGGGGACTCCACAATTAAGGGGACAGATAGGAGGGTCGGAACTAAAGGTAGGGACTCAGGGTTGGTGTGTTGCCTACCAGGGGCTGGGGTCCGGGATGTGTCTGACAGGGTATTCAGGACTCTTAGGGGGGAGGGAGATAAACCACAAGTTATTGTACATGTGGGGACACACGACATAGGGAGGATAGGGGAAGGGGATATTAGGCAGGGATTTATGGAGTTGGGGTGGAAACTAAAGGCCAAGACTGACAGAGTGGTTATCTCTGGACTCTTGCCTGTACCACGGGATAGTTTAGAGAGGAATAGGGAGAGGGAAGGTTTGAATTCATGGCTGAGGGGATGGTGCAGGAGGGAGGGGTTCAGGTACTTAAGCAATTGGGGCTCGTACTGGGGAAGGTGTGACCTCTATGAGAAGGATGGTCTACACCTTAATCAGAAGGGGACCAATATCCTGGGGGGTAAATTTGCTAAGGCCATGCAAGGAGGTTTAAACTGATTCGGGGGGGGGGAGGGATCCTGAGTAGTGGGGCTGAAAGTGAGGGATGCATGGATGGGGACTGCAATGCACGGCATTGCAGAGGTGGGGTGGAGCAGGGTTTGAAATGTGTATACTTCAATGCCAGGAGTATTCGCAATAAAGTGGGTGAACTTGCAGCGTGGATCAGTACCTGGGACTTCGATGTTGTGGCTATTTCAGAGACATGGATAGAGCAGGGGCAGGAATGGATGCTGCAGGTCCCGGGGTTCAAATGTTTTAGTCGAAGTAGGGAAGGAGGTAGAAGAGGGGGAGGGGTAGCATTATTGGTCAGAGATTGTATCACAGTGTCAGAGAGGAGGTTTGATGAGGACTTATCTGTTGAGGTAGTATGGGCGGAGATTAGAAATAGGAGAGGAGAGGTCACCCTGTTGGGAGTCTTTTATAGACCTCCTAAAAGTTCTAGAGAGGTTGAGGAAAGGATTGCGGAGTCAATCCTGCTTAGGAGTGAAAGTAATAGGGCAATTGTTATGGGGGATTTTAACTTGACTAATATTGACTGGAATTGTTATAGCTCTAGCTCGTTAGAGGGGTCAGTTTTTGTTCAAAGAGTGCAGGAAGGTTTTTTGACTCAGTATGTAGACAGGCCAACTAGAGGTGAGGCTATATTGGATCTGGTGCTGGGAAATGAGCCAGACCAGGTGCTAGACTTGGAAGTTGGTGTGCATTTTGGTGATAGTGACCACAATTCGGTTACGTTCACCTTAGTGATGGAAAGGGATAGGCATGAACCTCGGGCCAGTGGTTTTAGCTGGGGGAAGGGTAATTATGAGGCTATTAGGAGAGAATTAGGAAACATAGGTTGGACTAGGAGATTACAGGGACTGGGAACGTCCGACATGTGGAGTTTTTTCAAGGAGCAGCTACTGCGAGTCTGTGATAGGTATGTCCCTGTCAGGCAAGGAGGAATTGGTAGGGCTAGGGAACCGTGGTGCACCAAAAAAGTTTCTTTGTTGGTTAAAAAGAAAAAGGAGGCTTATGTTCGGATGAGACGTGAGCACTCGGGTAGTGCACTAGAAAGCTTTAGATTGGCTAAGAGGGAGTTGAAGAGCGAGCTTAGAAGGGCTAAAAGAGGACATGAGAAGACTTTGGCGGATAGGGTTAAAGAGAATCCTAAGGCGTTCTATAGGTATGTCAAGAACAGAAGGTTGGTTAGGGCAAGTTTAGGGCCAGTTATAGATGGCAGAGGGAAGTTATGTGTGGAACCGGAGGAGATTGGTGAAGCATTGAACCAATATTTCTCTTCGGTGTTCACGCAAGGGGACATGAATATAGCTGAGGAGGACACTGGGTTGCAAGGGAGTAGAATAGACAGTATTACAGTTGATAAGGAGGATGTGCAGGATATTCTGGAGGGTCTGAAAATAGATAAATCCCCTGGTCCGGATGGGATTTATCCAAGGATTCTCTGGGAGGCAAGAGAAGTGATTGCAGAGCCTCTGGCTCTGATCTTCAGGTCGTCGTTGGCCTCTGGTATAGTACCAGAAGATTGGAGGTTAGCGAATGTTGTCCCATTGTTTAAGAAGGGGAACAGAGACTTCCCCGGGAATTATAGACCGGTGAGTCTCACTTCTGTTGTCGGCAAGATGTTGGAAAAAATTATAAGGGATAGGATTTATAGTTATTTGGAGAGTAATGAATTGATAGGTGATAGTCAGCATGGTTTTGTGGCAGGTAGGTCGTGCCTTACTAACCTTATGGAGTTTTTTGAGAAAGTGACCAAGGAGGTGGATGGGGGCAAGGCAGTGGACGTGGTATATATGGATTTTAGTAAGGCGTTTGATAAGGTTCACCATGGTAGGCTTCTGCAGAAAATGCAGATGTATGGGATTGGGGGTGATCTAGGAAATTGGATCAGGAATTGGCTAGCGGATAGGAAACAGAGGGTGGTGGTTGATAGTAAATATTCATCATGGAGTGCGGTTACAAGTGGTGTACCTCAGGGATCTGTTTTGGGGCCACTGCTGTTTGTAATATTTATTAATGATCTGGATGAGGGTATAGTTGGGTGGATTAGCAAATTTGCTGATGACACCAAAGTCGGTGGTGTGGTAGACAGTGAGGAAGGGTGTCGTAGTTTGCAGGAAGACTTAGACAGGTTGCAAAGTTGGGCCGAGAGGTGGCGGATGGAGTTTAATGCGGAGAAGTGTGAGGTAATTCACTTTGGTAGGAATAACAGATGTGTTGAGTATAGGGCTAACGGGAGGACTTTGAATAGTGTGGAGGAGCAGAGGGATCTAGGTGTATGTGTGCATAGATCCCTGAAAGTTGGGAATCAAGTAGATAAGGTTGTTAAGAAGGCATATGGTGTCTTGGCGTTTATTGGTAGGGGGATTGAATTTAGGAGTCGTAGCGTTATGTTGCAACTGTACACAACTCTGGTGCGGCCGCACTTGGAGTACTGTGTGCAGTTCTGGTCCCCACATTACAGGAAGGATGTGGAGGCTTTGGAGAGGGTGCAGAGGAGGTTTACCAGGATGTTGCCTGGTATGGAGGGGAGATCCTATGAGGAGAGGCTGAGGGATTTGGGATTGTTTTCGCTGGAAAGGCGGCGGCTAAGAGGGGATCTTATTGAAACATATAAGATGATTAGAGGTTTAGATAGGGTGGATAGTGATAGCCTTTTTCCTCTGATGAAGAAATCCAGCACGAGGGGGCATGGCTTTAAATTGAGGGGGGGTAGTTATAGAACCGATGTCAGGGGTAGGTTCTTTACCCAGAGGGTGGTGAGGGATTGGAATGCCCTGCCAGCATCAGTAGTAAATGCGCCTAGTTTGGGTGCGTTTAAGAGATCCGTAGATAGGTTCATGGACGAAAAGAAATTGGTTTAGGTTGGAGGGTCACAGTTTTTTTTTTTTTTAACTGGTCGGTGCAACATCGTGGGCCGAAGGGCCTGTTCTGCGCTGTAATGTTCTATGTTCTATCATCTTGGTTGAAGTTTGCAATTGGAGATTAATTAATATTTGCACCCAAATGTAGACATGATTGAAAGGAAAAAACGGCGAGAAACATACCGACCAGAGAGTGGAGGCTTTTTCATCTTGCAGTTACACGATGAGCTACTTTATGAAGTTGCAGAAAATGACATGATACAGGTGGGAATGTGAAGAATTTGTTCATTTAATTTGCATTATCTCTTTTTTTCAAAAAGTGCTCATTTCAGTCTCAAAATGAATGCAACAGCTAGCTGGCCAACATTTATTGCCCATCTCTAGTTGCCCTTCGAGGGCAGTTGACAGTCAACCACATTGCTGTGGCTCTGGAGTCACATGCAGGTCAGAACAGGTAAGGATGGCAGATTTCCTTCTCTAAAGGACATTAGTGAACCAGATGGGTTTTCCAACAATCGACAATTGTTTCATGGTCATCAGCAGATTCTATAATCTGCTTTGGAAAGTGCTGGTTGGGGGAAGAAAATAAGCTTGTATTATAAGGGGCGAGCTATTAGAGTGTTCAAAATAATCAAATAGATCGTGAAAAGTCTTTTCCACTGGTCAGTAAATTGGTTAAAAAAGGGTATAAATTTAGAATTAATAATGAAGGTTGCCAGGAATCTTTTCACACAAAGAGCTATTAGAATATTAAATGCATTGCTGTCCATCAGTCAACACCGAAGTGAAAGTTATTAGAAGATATAGAGTAAGGATATAGGATTATAGCAATTGTTCAGATGTGGATCTAATCCTGGTACATCCTGCGGGAAGAAAATGGGGGAGAGGGAACGGAGGCAGACCGGGATGGAGGGCGGGGGAGGTTGGTTGGAGGCGGGGTAGGGATGTGTGGGGGAATGGAGGAGGGCAGGGACTGGGGGAGTTAGGGAATTGGAGGTGGACAGGGATCGAGGACGATGGGGGGTGGTAGTGGAGGCAGGCAGTGGGGGGGGGGGGGGGGGGGGGTTGTGGGGGAATGGAGGTGGGCTGGGATGTAAAACCAGCGCTGGCTAATGTGCATGGGCACCGTTGAGGCCTTCCACACCTTTTGGGCACTGCAGGGACTGGAGTGTGTCACTGACTCTTTTAATCATCCTTTGATTTGATGTTTTAAGTTTCATTTGTGCTTTATTTTTGTTTTAGGCAGAATTTTTGATGCACTTGTTTTTTCTGTTTAAAGGTTGGGTAATCAGTATAGAGGATACAGTCCTCCAAATTGTCTTGTGTGCATTTATTTTATCAAATTGTGTTTCTGATCACTTTTCTCAATCTCTGGCCCTCATCAGATTGCACAGATAGTGAAAAATGAAATGGAAAATTCCATGAAGCTGCTCGTGAAACTTTGTGTCAAAGTGAAGATTGGTCCAAGTTGGGGGAACCTTCAAGACTTGGACTTGTGAAGAATTTGCCAGATTAACAAATGTTGGCAAATTTCTTGTCTATTTATTTTCTTGTGCAGAAATGAAATTATTTCTTATGGGTTCACTGAATATAATTAATATATCTTTTTAAATAAATCAAATCTGATAAACTTTCAGCTCTTTCAATATTGAATTGCTGATATTTATGTTGGAACATAATCATTAGGTTAACCTAAAGTTTTTAATCACTGGGAAAACTTTACTTACAAAAAATCTATTTATTTGTAAAAAAAAATCAAACGGAATGTGAATGTAATGTTCTTGGATGAATTTTAAGGAAACTGTTTAAAAGAGAGCTTCTAAAATAAAATAACTTTCTATGACGGAATTCTCTAATGTTGTAGCTGCTGTCTTGTAGCATTGCATTTTATTAAATTCAGTTGAATTTAATTAAAGGTAATTTTCATACAAGAGACAGACATTTTGCATCTTGTATAGATTATATAACAGCATCTCAGATATCATTCAGATACCAGTTATCTCACACAATGTCGTATAGAATGATAGTGTTGAATAACTGTGGTTCATCTCATGAATTCTTTATCTGGGAGGGAGAATCTGCTCGATAGAAAATCATGCAAATGCCACCATTGCTACTTTGTGCTTGGAGGTGTGCTTATGGTTTTCAAGCAAGCCGATTAATCAGTTTTTCTCTCTCAAGATGGATTATTCTCCCGTAGTAGTTAACTCCCACACTGACATGATTAAGAATTGGTAAAATGTGTGCCAAGGGACCAAAAATTACTTTGGGGCATTTATATCTGTAACTCAAAGGAATAGTACTCTAGAGAAAGATACTGTGTCACCTTGTGGGGTGAGGATGTTCAAAGCTGCTCTTGTGTTTAGCTACTGTTAACCATTAGATGGTAACGCAAAGCTCAGCTTATGGTAATAAAATTGTATACAGGATGAATTTATTTTGCGATGTTAACTTATTATTTATTATACAACTGAAATGTCTGTACTCAGCAAGTCTGAAAGCATTTGTGGTGAGAGAAAGAGTTACTGTTTCAGTCAATTCTGATGCAAGATCATCAACCTAAATAGTAAACTCTTCATAGATATTACCAGGCCTGATGTGTATGCCCAGCAATTTTGTATTCATTTCAGATTTCCAGTATTTTGCTATTGTAGTTGAAATGTCAATAGCTATTACTACAGCATCATTCCAATGACTCTAATCTGTTCAAAATCATATTTTTTATCTTTTTTTTCAGTGGATTGTTTTTAAGCATGGAAAATTGGTTTTGTAAACCAGGTCAAAGTGTTGTTGCTTGCAGTATAAACTGAAAGGAAAGTATTCAGAAACAGTTTACCTCTAATGACAAGTGTATTCAGTTGAAAATGGTGTCAAACTGGAGAATATATTTGAGGACATGGTTTTATCAGACAGATTTTTTTGTGCTGTATTAACCAATAAAATAGAAAATGTACTATTGGAAATTACATTGTGCTGTTTCTTAACACATTTTAAAATTAATGGTAATCAATTATTTCAGAATAGAGGATGAATTTGGATGAGGAATGTCCCTCAGCCCATTTTATCTAATTCTTTGAGAAAACTGACCCAACTATCTACCCATTATAACACTGACTTTTTAAAAATATGTCCTGCTCTTCCTAGTAACTTGTTGATCACCATGTCTATATGTACAACACAATCCTGAACACAAGCTCTTTGTAAATAGCTTATCATTCAAGTTATTGATGAGGAAGCAACTCAACATCATGCAGCACTTCTTTCTGACTACAATTCTAGCTCACATGTAACTGCATCTGCCCACCATGACTGCTCGGGTATATTATTAGGGATTGGTTTCCAAACAATTTTCTTTTGAAACATTACCAGGCCTGGTGTAATTTAATTTGTTTTGGGCTAATTAAAGCTTATCATGTGGGCTGTGTAAGTGAGGTACTACATCTATACCATTACATTCCTTAAAAGAGCTACCTTAAAAGAGCTACCATTACATTGAGACTAATAATCTTTTCAGTGGAAAGAGTGTTTATAAAGCCAGAGTTAATTGGATCAGGACAGAGGGATCTAATTCAGTTCCCATTTAGCATCCACTATATATACAAAATTATAGTTAAGTAGTAAAATATATGGAAATTTGGGAAGCAATTGATAAAATTATAATGAAAGAAGTTGGCATTTCCTTTCTTCTGCCATAAAGATTTTAATGAAGTTCCTCTGCCTACTATAGTAACATATCCTTGTTGCTTAACGGCCACAGCATTGAGTCAAATGCATTGTGTTTGACAGCAATCACATGTATGTTACACTTGGTATTGGGGTAAACACTGTTTCCTAAATGCCATTAGCAAGCCAGTTGAATTTTAAAATAATCCACACTTTTTCCTGGCTATTTTCTCCCCATTGTTTGATCAGCTGTAAATGGTGTCAAACTGGATAATATATTTGAAGATAAAGGTTGTACCAAACAGATTTGTATTTACTAGTAAAAGAGAAAAATGTATTATTGGAAATGATATTTTGCCATTTCTTAACACATTCTTAAACTAATGGTAATACATTTTTCAAATGGATAAATTTATGCTAGCACACACATTATTGAATTCTGATTCATAACCTTTTTTATTTGATCTTGGGATGTGAGCATTACTTGTAAAACCCAGCATTTATTGTCCATTCCTAAATGTCCTTAATGTGCTGGTGAATCACCTTTTTGAACTACTGCAATCCATGTCATGTATGTACACACAAGGTGCTGTTCGGGAGTTCGACCCAACAACATTCGAGGAACAATGATTTAGTTCAAGGCCAGGGTGGTGATGGGCTTGGAGTGGAACTTGCAGTTGCTGGTGATTCCATTGCTATGAACAATGAATACGTATGAATTCAACTTAAAATTGCGTGTTAAGAAAGGTAAAAATGGTTTCAGTTCCATTTAGGTTTTGTTTATGAACATTGGTATTGGGGAGTCTGGACAGACTTCAGGTCTTTTGGGTTTGTTTGTATATATTCATTTTTAATGAGGTCTTATAATCCCTGAAGTTGAAGAGATGGATTGAAAATTCCATGATTCTGGAAACAAATCAAAGTAGAAAAGCTTTACTGTTGCCTAGCGACAGTTACTGAAAAGAGTGAAGTTCAGGAGTGTGGGTGAATGCATTGTGGATGTGGGTGTGTGACCAAGTTTACTGGAAGACTGAGGTTAAGGAACGTGTGCTCTGCAGTTAAATAAACAGAGGTGAGAGTGGGGTGTTTGGGTGTCCAGGGGAGAGATTAGAGTTGGAATTTGAATCCTTTTCTTGCATCTGCAGTGAGAGCTCTCCAATAGTTTTGTCTGGTGCAATATCATTCACATTTTTTCTTTGTATTAAAAGTTCCTCAGCAGAAACATGCCCCAACCTACTTTAAAAACAATGTTTTTTTTCTGCATTGTAGGGATTCCATGTTTTGATAGTTCCTTAGTGTTGTTGCACTCATCCTGATGAGATTATTCCATCACACTCCTGACTTGTGCCTTGCAGATGGTGGACAGGCTTTGGAGAGTTACTCACCACAGGATTCCCAGTCTCTATGTGGCTGGTCTAGTTCAGTTTTTGGTCAATGGTAACCTCCTGGATGTTGATAGTGGGGGATTCAGTGACAGTAATGTCATTGGGCAATGGTTAGATTCTCTCTTGTGGAGATGGTCATTGCCTGTCACTTGCCATTTATGAGCCCCAAGCCTGAATGTTGCCTGATAATGGACATGGACTGCTTCAGTATCTGAAAAGTCGCAAATTAACATCCTCATTTCTGACCTAATGATGGTGGGAAGGTCATTGATGGCCTGGTATGACTCGAACCAGCAGAGAGATGTCTCCCCCGATTCCCATTGACTTCAGTTTTGCTGGGGCTCCTTGATGTCACACTGTCAAATGCTACCTTCATATCAAAGGCAGTCACACTCACCTCTGGAGTTTTGAGCTCTTTTGTCCATGTTTGGATTACGGTTGTAATGAGATCAGGTGCTCAGTGACCCTAATGGAACATAAGCTTATCAGTGAGCAGGTGATTGCTAACCAAGTGCTGCTTGATAGCACTGTCGATGTCACCTTCCATCACTTTGCTGATGATCGAGAGGGGGGGTAACTGATGAGGTCCTGCATTCTTGAGAACCCAGATACTGAGAAAGTGAAGAATCCTTCTCTTGGTCATTTTCCTTTGGAGCAGCTAGTTCTGCCAGAAATGGATCAGTGACCTAATCCAGATCCATATTTAATTAATATTCTAAATTGGTCATATTTTAGATTGTGTAGATTCGCACAAAGATACTAGAAATAATTGACAGAAATTCAATCAGAGGTTTATTGCCTATCAATTTTATCATTGCGCAGCACATACTCAGATTAACTTTTGGGTTTGTCTCTCATACTTTTAATGAACCAAAACGGAATGATGAAAATTAATATTCAGGTGATTCTGTCTGTTGGCTGTCTTATATGCAATGACGAGAAGTGTTCAATTATACATGATGATATCTGGTCGTTGAACCAGTAACTAGGCACCATCAAGACAGTACAATATTTTTTCAGCTAATATATATATTAAAAAACTCAAAACATTGTAACAGAATAACTTATTTCAGTATTTTTAAAGCTAGATGCACTATGTGTTACACAATGATTCTGTTTCCCAGCATAATTCCATAGAATTTTAAGCTGCACATTTCAACTATCAATGCTTTTTCCATGTATAATTTAAATGAGGTTTATTCCACAAATACCTCATGTCTCAATAGAAAGCATCAACATTATGCACTAACAAACTTATACAACATATACATTACATATACAACATTGTATGTACAACCATATACAGTTTTGATTCTATAACCTACAGAAATGTCAGTTCATTGAAGTGCTGAAGTAACATTGAGGAAGCATTTTTAAAATAAAACACTGAAATAGCTACATCAGGGTTAGCTATGGCGATTGTCACTGCTAGCTATTCCTGTTAGAATGCTGCCCTTTAAATGTTACATAGAAACATCGACTTCCTGCTAAATCACACACATGACCTTATGGCTAAGAAATAGGGTAACTCTCAATTCTTGAATTTCTCCCAAAACTTTCAGACTACCTTATTTCCTTTTTTTTTGGCTTTAATCTTTGTTTTTAAATCATTTTTTAAAAACAGCAAGATATGACGTAATGAAAAATAATGACAAGTAATTCTCCAAACTGCTATTCAAAAATATTTTGTATAGCAGTTGATTTTGAGTACCAATACACGTCTTTTCAAAAGTAAAGCATGGTATTAAGCAGCAATTCACAATAAAAAAGTCTAAACAGTTGATAAGCATTTCTAAAATTGTTCAGCAGTATTTTCACATATTGCTATGCTCATTTTTGTTATACTCCATCACTATTTCCATGCCCTGTACATGCACAGCTCTGTAGTAACAGCTGTTCGAATCTACACACAGGGATGAGCAAACCCCTTATGATCTGGATCAATGAATAGCTTTATGTTGATATCATCACAAAAAACAAAACATTTAAAAATATTACTTGTGAAACCAGTATTTCCAGAACAAGCCTTGAACATTGTGTATAAAATAAAGAACATCTTAAGTGGATACTGCCAGCGGAAAATAAACCAAAAAAACCCCTTCTGATTCCAAACATTCAAAACTGTCATAAAGAAGAACGCCATCACATTGTCACACGCACTTGCAAAGGGAGTACAAGGACAAATCACGTCATAATGTAGGCTCATACTTTCCAACCTCAACCTCCAACAGGATGGCACACTGCCCATTTAATTTGCAGTGTGTAATAAATGATCATCTCAGAATTTCTGCTGGTCAAAGATTAAAGAAAAATGTTAAATATTTCCAATAGTTTCACATGAGTTGGTTAAAGTTGTAACCTGCAGCATTTTAATTTGGTGTTTTGTGATCATTAAAAGATTAAGAAGTTGTTTGTGAAATCAACCAGTAAAGACGCATTGTTTAGCATTTTCATTTTCCCCTTGCAAAGGCATCCCCAATGAATAGTTTCTTCTCAGTGCAACAGTAATAGCACGATACTTATCAATCGGTGCAGAACATGGCCTTTGTTTTTAAATGACACCAATGTCATTTTTACACAAATCCACAGTCAAACAAATACAATCCAATAAAATAGAACAGTAACACATTCTCCTTAAAGTATTTTAATTTCTATGATATAAAATGAAACAATAGGTATTTGTAGCAGCAGCACCTCTTTATGCTAAACCTCACTCCAGTGACGTGTTGCGATAATGGCCCGGATTTTGCTGTGGTGATGCTGTTAATGCTGTCAGCTTTCATTGTCATTATCTGCTGAAACTGACAGCAACTTCAGCAGTCCTGACATGCACAGAATAATGCAAAAATCCCAGAAATTGCTGTCAGTGAGACTATGCTCCTCCAATGGGTGCACTGTTGAGATTGTCACTGGCTGCAACCTCCATTGTAATTATGATTTGATAAAAAAACTTCCACTTCTACACACTTAAGTCACGCTGTAACAACCCTTGAAGAAGTTACACCTCATTCGACAAGGGCTTTTAACAATGTACTAACTTTATGTTTTCTGCTAAGTACCCTCACTGGGACCAAAAATCTAATTTTATGTCTATGGAATGTCAAATTGCTCCAGAAAACATTTTTTCTTTTAAAAAAAAGCTTATTTAAAGAATCTATTTTTATTAATTTTACTTTCTATCTTACTACTATCATATTTGTTTTACAATCTGAAAATTTAAATAAAAGCAAAGGATTTCCAGTGCTTTTAACTTCCTGGTACTTAAACATGCTTGATTGCCTACCTGTTTGTTGACATGACTTGTCACCAGATTTGAACTGCCATCGGGAAAGGGGAAATTTCTGCCTCAGAGATTACCAGATCTTTATAGGCAACTCTCTTCGGGGTCAGTGGCGAGCGCCCTTGCTTTGCCGTTGACCATGAATTCCAGGCCAATATAAACTGAAAAATGGTACAATCCAATGTATTTAAAGATTAAAAATTGACTGTATCTCACTGGTACATTTTAGTGAAGAAAAATGCAAGCCCCAGAATGTTTTATCAAATTTGCATGATAGATGTGTGAGAATGTCTTAAAGGTACACAGCTCCTTTCAAGAGAATATAAAGAATATTTTAACAAAGGTCTTGCATCTGGCCATTATATAAGGAATCACCATCAGGCAGTGAAAGACCCATGACACAGATGCTGATACATATTTTATAGGCACTAAGATACTTCCAGTAACCATTCAACCAGCAAACCTTCTGTTCTGCAAAGTCACTGTTAACCAAAATACATACACATAGAGAACGATGGCTGAATGATCAAGTTCTATTTAACTCCACTATGAAGTAACAAAATGCAAGGTCATACCCCAGAATTCCCCTAAATGTCATTTCAAACTTGCCAAGGAATAACACGGGTGGTGGGAGGGAAACATTCAAAGGGAGGTTATACATATGGCAATCTTGTGCATCTATTATCCAAAATCAGACCCAAGTGCTGTTCTTAGCTATGCTAATTTAAATTGTAAGAGCAACATCAAAGTTAAATTATGTCATTACTGCCCTATTTGTGCTCAAACATTGGGCAGTAGCAGGTTCAAAATCAAGTGGCAAGTAAGTTACTCCAATTTACTTCTACGTTGATGTTTATTTTGTTAGAGACCTGCAGCCAGATAGTTGGAATTTCTGTCAGAAACAGTCAAGAGCATCATACAAATACAAATTGTGGTTGTGTAATTCAGTACAGGTGGTCTGCCTGACCACCATCAATTCCTCCTCCTGCTCACCATCCATGGCTGCAGGGATCCTAAACTTCTTTTAGTGAAAGTTAGATGGAATAGTTGAAGACAGTTCTTGTGGGTTAGTTACCTTTTAGTGCTATACATTTGTTGCTGCGAGTTCTGCATTTTGCCTGCTGGTCAAAGGTGCTATTACTACATATTTCTAACACTAAATAACTTTGTATTTACTAAGTGTCTGCAGGCCCTTCGCAATTTGGCACCCACCTGATTTCCCACCTCCAGGTTGGTGATCTGATAATCGGGGAGTATATTTCATGCTGGCAGAGCATTGGCTAGATTATAATGAATTCCCCATTGCCCTTCTGTCTGCAGTCCAAAAGAAGTTTTAATGGCTTGACCTTAACCAATTTAAGAAGCTGCTCTCCAAAATGACCAGGTTGGGTTTTAGAGAAGGAAGTGGCTGCAAAGACTGGGATTCTTGCACTCCTAATCAATTGAGTCAGGTTCGAAGAATAGCTGAAGAATTGGACTGCGTTCATAGATCTGTCATCAGCATGTCATAGAATCCCTACAGTACAGAAGGAGGCCATTTGGCCCATCAAACCTGCACTGACAAAAATCCCACCCAGGCCCTATCCCCATAACCCCATGTATTTACCCTAGCTAGTCCCCCTGACACTAAAGGGCAATTTAGCATGGCCAATTAACCTAACCTGCACATCTTTGGAGTGTGGGAGGAAACCAGAGCACCCAGAGGAAACCCACGCAGACACAGGGAGAACGTGAAAACTCCACGCAGACAGTGACCCAAGGTCGGAATGGAACCAAGTCCCTGGCGCTGTGAGGCAGCAGTGCTAACCAGTGTGCCACCATGCCGCAGTCTGGTGCAAAAACCAGCAATTGAAGCTCTCAACAATCATTCATAGAATCATAGAATCCCTACAGTGCAGAAGGAGGCCATTCAGCCTATCGAGTCTGCACCGACCACAATCCCACCCAGGCCCTATTCCCGTAACCCCACATATTTACTCTGTTAATCCTCCGGCACTAGGGTCAATTTAGAATGGCCAATCAACCTAACTCGCACATCTTTGGACAGTGGGAGAAAACCGGAGCACCCGGAGGAAACCCACGCAGACACGGGGAGTGTGTGAAAACGCCGCACAAACAGAGAGCTGAGGCCAAAATTGAACCCGGGTCCCTGATGCTGTGAGGCAGCAATGCTAACCACTGTGCCACCTGTCAATTCAATGCCGCTAAACTTTTAAATTTATCAACACCCTGACAACAACCATAAATTGCACACTTATCTTGGTGACAAAATCAGCTGAACATGGATGCTCAATAATAGTCTGCTCGGGTCTTTTTTACCATCATACTCAGCGCCAAATCCTGGAATTTGTTTATGCCAATGATATAGTATTGCTGATGCAGGCATCAGCACTACACAAAGCCAGTAGGATGCTCACTAGAGGCTTGGACCTGCGGCAATGCTAATTCCAGACCCTGCCACCTCTTCCCCAATCCCATTATGTTGGCATTCCATTTGAACAATGCTGCTGCTGGGAAAAAAAAAATCAATGGTCCAAACCTTCCAATTAGGATAGGAACACCCATTTCCAACCTGGATCAGACAAAAAAAAACCCCACTTACCTCCCTCCAATGTTTCTGGATAATCTTCAGATGAAGGATCCTTCCAAACTGACCCAGTGCAGGAAATCTTGGCTACATCAGCAAAGGAAATCTGCACAGAGGCCACTCCCTTTTTTAAAATCAGCACAAGTTGCCTTATTCTGGTAAGTAAAGTGTTAAAATGTCTTAAAGCTTCTTTGAGAAGCTAAGGAGAGAAGGTGTGTGTAAGAGATGGGGTCAGTAAGAGGGCAGGGTGGATAAGGTAAGTGAGTTGGGGGTATGGTGGATGAGGGGTGATAGCTGGGTAGGTTGGTGAAGTCAGGTTGGATCAATGAGTGTCAGATGGTAAGGTCAGGCCCGATGGTGAATTTGGGTCAGGTTGGGTGTAGGGGATGAGTCGGGGAGTGAGGTTGGGTTAGGTGGTAGTTGGAGGGTTGGGTGGTGGGAGAGTTGGAGGGTGAAATCAGTTCAGGTGGGCTGAAGGTGGGTGAGTGAGTGATGGGGGTTTAACCAGGATCTAGACAAGATATTTTTCTGGATAACTATCCTGGTAACAAAGTCTGAGACTCTAATTCAGAATTAAAGGGTCCCGGGAGGATGAATCAGTGCATTGTGACTTCCAAGGTGTCCCATAGCACATCTTGGGGGTTATGGGGGTGGGGGTACATAAGAGACCAGACTATCTCCAGACCCTAAGATCTAGGCCAATGTTTCCTTCTGTAGAAGGAAACTTAACCATAACCCCCACCCAAAATACCTGGGTATCGACCTGTACAGTCCCTTGCTAATCAGCTCCATTTCTTCAATACTAGATGTACAGTAAAAATCAGGGTGAACCCAGCCTGGACAGCCACTGAACAGTCAGGGAGGAGTATATACAGATCCAGTTACACTGCAACGAAGGCCCTTATCCACCCTGTCACAGAATATTGCTCTGCCTCATGGTGCTGTAGCTGCTGCACAAATATATGTGGCCAAATGCCATCATGAGGACAGTATTAAGGTTGCTTAAATCTACTCCAACTATGTGGCTCCTGGAGCTGTCCCCTATTGTCCCACCTGCTGTTGCTGTAAAGCCTTCAGTGCACCATGAGATGGAAGAAGTCCTGATTAATACCTAGCTTTCCATTCACAAAGACTTCAAAAAACTCCCAAGAAAGCCTTTAAAATCATGCTGGCCATTCTGGGAAGCATTCGGGGAAAACATTCATGCAGCTGGCAACAATCCACGATATGGAATCATGGGTCGCATACAGCACAAAAAAAACACCTCATCCAAAAGCAGCAAGCCCTGGCTTTGACCTCCCTTCAATATGGTGGACAGTGCTCAACCAAATCCGCACAGGGCACCTATTTACAGCCACATGCTCCATACGTAGAAGATGAGGAACACCCTAAAATGCAATTGTGGCCATAAGTTGCAAACCATGGAACACATTGAGCCTGAACTTCCTCAGAGTGGCAATCAGCATCGGATTGCCACTCCGTGCCCAGTTTCTTACCTGATTTTATTTCCCAGCCTGTCTCACCGACCTGACTCAAAGCCAGGCAAGAAGATCCAAGCAATGCAGAATGTCCCCAGAGTCCAATGATGCAGTTCATGAGAGTTAAGTGAAGGGTGTAATAGCGCCTTTTTTTAAGGCACGAGTTTCCATAAACCACCAGGTAAGTTTAAAGTTCCAATGAAATTTAATGGTCCTTGACAGGCCAATCAGAGGTCGGGGGATTGGAGCTTGGGGGGGGAGGGGGGGGTGGGATTGGGGGTTTAGGGGGCATAGAGTTGGAGGTCTGGGCAGGATGAGGATCCTGGGCCTCAGGGATGGTGGTTTGGGTCTTGGGGTGGGGAGGTCGGGTCTTGGGGGATCGGGTTTGGGGAAGGGAGTCAGATCTTGGGTTGGCCTGTCAAGCCTGTGGTGGGGCGGGGAATGTGTAGGCGAGCATCAGGCCATCAGGCCTGCCGGGGGTGGAGTACACCCCTGGGGTTGGTCAGGTTGTGTGGGGAGGTTGAGGGTGATGGGAGTCTCCTGGGGGATTAGGTGAGACCTCGGGGTGGGGTGAATCATGTTGGGGATCTGGAGTGTGAAGGGAGTCCATGGAGGTTCGGTCTGGGGTCTGTATAATTGGTAACCAGAAGTTAGAAGTGGTTTTAATCCTCCTGACATTTTTTGGGTAACCATTAGTGTAACCCAGTCAGAACCATCCCAAGTTTGTGATTTAAATTGTTTTTTCAGCCAGTTCCCAGGACAGGGCAATTGCATGCGAACCTTACCTGGGAACGTCTGAAGGGGATTCCCCAGCGCATCTTTGGAGTGCCCCCAATCTGATGTTGAGGAGCTCAGAAGTTAAGGCCCAATAATATCAACCTGCCCATTAACTTCTGTAAAGAGAGGCACTTCATTTTTCACTTGGAATCTCCAAAGACCATCAAAGGAATTTAATTGTAAACTTCTCTTGTCACACAAAAGTCGTAGTAGCACCAAAATCAAATAGACTGCATGTCCTTCAGATGACCATCATGTACACCTCATTAACATTTAATAGGGAAATTGTCTCAAATAACTTCGATCAAACCACTGTATTCTCCTCGCTTAGAAAAGGTATGAAAGAAAGCTAAATAATGAGGAAATAAGAGTCAGATACACTATATCAACAAATACTTGGAGTTCTCCTGAAGCTACTGCTTACACACTTACAAAGACAAAAATACTTAACCCTGCACATTCAGCAATTTGGTGCATCTCATGAAAGATAGTCGCTTTGCACGTAAGCCAATAAACAACAGCTGTATAATTCTACACAGACATGTCAACAATTTACCCCATTGCTGTTTACCTTTTCAGAATTAAATACAGATTATTTTTCTCAATGTGACTTTTTATTTCCATCTGCTATTTTATCCTTACAAAATTACATTAATATTGTATCAGTATACATACTTCTGTATTTAAAAAGACATTCCATGCTTTACCTTTACTGTTCCCAAAGCTTACATTACTCTTGCCTTGATGATGGTTCAGTGTTGAATTTTCTCTAACCCATCAACATAACTTATCATTATAGAAGGAAAACAAATGAACATTTAAGTCTTTCTTCCTTTTGTTTAAAATTAAATGTATTTTAGTGACATATTGAAGTAAGATTGAGGTATGTATTAATAGACTGGTGTTTGCTGATCAAGTTTCCTTGATTTGTTCATTAATTAATATTGAATTGTACACTGCACAAATCAATAGAATGAATTTGAAAATGTATTCCATGTATTGAATTTCTGTCACACATTGCACATATAATACTTGTATTTAATTACAGAACATTTAAATAAACAAATTTCGATAGCTATACCTCGCTATAATGGTTTTTTCCAAAGAGTAAAGTGATTTGTTTTGGGCAATGATAACCCTGATACAAATTAAATGATAAATGTATGCAAATGATCAGACTTGCTGGCAAGCAATTCTGGCATTCTAAACGAACATAAAAGCTGTGGTATGATTCAAAAGATTGTTCACTTGCAGAGAATAAACACGATGCATCACGGATGACAGTGATTAATAAGCATTCTTTCACGTGTACAAGGCATTCATAACTCACTAGTATGGGGCTTTCACATGCACAAAATAATGCAAGTAATTCACTGTCACCAGTGAGCAATTATCTGAATCTTTGGCAGTCATAATGATAAGAAAAATACGTTACAGTGATAGGAGCACTATAATAAAGTGCTTTTCTTGCTGAATATCACTTAGGATACTACAACTATTTGGTTCACAGGCCATTAAAGAGCTATGAAGTACTTTCAAGGAAGCATACACAGTACATGTTGTTATCTGTGATTAAAGTACAAAGATGAGCTAAGATTTTATTCATCCCTTCTCAGAGTATGCCATTTGATCTTTCAGTCAAAGTGCAGGCTGCAGTTAATCAGATTTGGTTTCACTTATTCACATGAAAGTGATCAATAATAAAGTGAGAAACAGTAGATGTACCAAAGCACAACATAGTGTGTTCTATAGGTACCACTTGGTGGGAAGGATAAGGAGGAACAATTATAAATTACAGAAAGGTGAAAATGCTATAGTTATAATGGGATTATTAACTGAAAAAGAATAATGTGTGGGGCTATGGGGAGAAGGCAGGGGAGCGGCATTGATGAGTTGCTCCTTCAGAGTGCCAGCACTGACTCAACATGCCAAATGGCTGCCTTCTGTGCTGTTGGACCATTCTCTGATTCTAATACAGACTGTGATAATAATAGTGTAAAGGGTAGAGTGGGGAAGAGTTTCTGAAGTGTGTTCAGGAGCATTCTCAAGATCAGCATGTTTCCAATTAGGAAAGAAGCATTGCTGGATCTAGTTCTGTTGAATGAGATAGGTCAAGTGGATCAAACGTCAGTCTGGGAACATTTAAGAAACAGTGATCATAGTATCATAAGGTTTAGGTTAGCTAGGGAAAAGGAGATATTTAAGAGTAAAAATTATTAATTGTGAAAGGGTTAATTTCAGTGAGGTAATGCATCTGGCTCAGGTAGATTGGAATCAAAAATTGTCAGACAAAAATGTAATGATGAAATTTAAAGAGGAAATAGGTTGGGTTCAGTTGAGATACATTCCTTCAAGGGAAAAAGTTAGGACAAACAAAGCCAGAGCTCCCTGGATGACAAAAGAGATAGATAATAAGATGAAGTAGAACAAAAGTTGATAATACACTAGGATTAGTACACTAGTAACACCCAGACCCAGGCTGAATGTAGAAAACGCACAGGTGAAGTGAAAAAAAAGAGAAGCAAGAGAGAGTATGCAAAGAAACACACAGATAATATAGAAGGGAATCCAAAAGTCTTCTATAGGCATATAAATAGTAAAATGATGTTAAAAGAAGTGGGGCTGGTTTGGGACAAAGAAGGGCATTTACATATGAAGATAGAGAGCCTGGCCGAAGTACTGAATAAGTACTTTGTATCTGTCTTTACAAAGAAGACCTGTTGCCAAAGTCAATGATAAAGGAGGTAGTTGGTACACTGGATGGGCTAAAAAGTGATAAAAAGGAGCCATTAGAAAGGCTGGCAAGTGCCAAGAGTTGATGGGTCACCAAGACTGCATCAGATTCACCTGAAGATACCAAGGTAACTAAAGGTAGAAACTGTGGAGGCACTGGCTATAATCTTCCAATCCTCTTTAGAGGGTGGGACTGGAGAATTGCAAATGTTATACCCTTGTTCAACAAAGAGTGTCAGGATAAACCCAGTAACTTCAGATCAGTCAGTTTAGCATCGGTGGTGGAAACGTTTTTAGAAACGACAGTCTGAAACAAAATTATAAATCACTTGGGCAAAACTTGATTAATGAAGGAAACCACAATGGATTTGTTAAGGGCAAACCATTTTTAAGTATGTTGATTGAGATGTTGATCAGGTAACGGATAGGTAGATGAGGTCAATGTGGTTGATGTGATGTACATGAACTTCCAAAAGGTGCTCGATAAAGTGCCACATAATGAGCTTGTCAGCAAAGTTAAAGCCCATTGAATAGAAGGGACAGTGGTGGCATGAATGAGAAGTTGGCCAAATAACAGGAATAAAAGGTTGAGAGGAGGTTTGAAAGAGGTGTTCAAAATCATAAGAACATAAGAACTGGGCGCAGGGGTAGGCCATCTGGCCCCTCTTACCTGCTCCGCCATTCAATAAGATCATGGCTGATCTTTTCGTGGACTCAGCTCCACTTACCCACCCGCTCACCATAACCCTTAATTCCTTTATTGTTCAAAAATTTATCTATCCTTGCCTTAAAAACATTCAATGAGGTAGCCTCAACTGCTTCACTGGGCAAGGAATTCCACAGATTCACTACTCTTTGTGTGAAGACATTCCTCCTCAACTCAGTCCTAAATCTGCTCCCCCTTATTTTGAGGCCATGCCACCTAATTCTAGTTTCACCTGCCAGTGGAACAACTTCCCTGCTCCTATCTTGTCTATTCCCTTCGCAAAAGATGGAGTACAATGTTGGTAATTTTATATGTTTATATAAGATCCCCCCTCATTCTTCTGAATTCCAATGAGTATAGTCCCAGTCTACTCAGTATCTCCCCATAAGCCAACCCTCTCAACTCCAGAATCAACCTAGTGAGTCTCCTCTGCACCCTCTCCAGTGCCAATACATCCTTTCTCATGTAAGGAGACCAAAAGTATACACAGTACTTCAGGTGTGGCCTCACCAGCACCTTATACAACTGCAACATAACCTCCCAGTTTTTAACCTCCATCCCTCTAGCTATGAAGGATAAAATTCCATTTGTCGTCTTAATTACCTGCTGCACCTGCAAACCACTTTTTGCGATTTATGCACAAGGACACCCAGGTTCCTCTGCTCAGTAGCATGCTGCAATTGTTTATCATTTAAATAATAGCCCATTTTGCTGTTATTCCTGTCAAAATGGATGACCTCGCATTTACCAACATTGTACTCCATCTGCCAGACCCTCAGCCACTCACTTAGACTATCTATATCCCTTTGCAGACTTTCAGCATCCTCTGCACACTTTGCTCTGCCACTCATCTTAGTGTCATCTGCGAATTTTGACATACTACACTTGGTCCCCAACTCCAAATCATCTATGTAAATCATAAACAATTGTGGTCCCAACACTGATCCTGAGGCAACCAGAAAAACACCCATTTACCCCCACTCTTTGCTTTACAGAGTAGGTAGGGATAAACTTTTCCAAAGATAACATGAAGAAAAGCTTTTTTATGCAGCAAGTGGTTAGGAACTGGAATGCTCTGCTTGGGAATGTGGTGCAGATTCAATCATGGTTTTCAAGAGGGAATTGGATAATTAACTGAAGAGAAAAAAATTGCAGGGCTATGGGCAAAAAGCAGAGGAATGAGGCTGACTGAATGGTTTTACAGAGACCATTAACTTCCTTGTGTGTTATGACAATTTTATGATTACTACTATATGAAAGCAATACAAAATATCAAGCAACATTTGTGCTTGTCTTGTAAAAGAAAATGAATTCAGTTTGGGAAATAGGAGTCTAACGAAAAGAAAACTAAAGCAATTGAATCAAATGACTTAGCTCATAAAAGATTAATTCATAAGATCACAATAAGATCATAAGATATAGGAGCAGAATGAGACCATTTGGCTCATCAAGTCTGCTCCGTCATTCAATCATGGCTGATAAGTTCCTCAACCTCATTCTCCCACCTTATCCCCATAACCTTTGATCCCCTTACCAATCAAGAACCTATCAATCTTTGTCTTAAATACATTCAATGACCTGGCCTCCACAGCCTTCTGCAGTAATTAATTCCACAGATTCACAACCCTCTGGCAAAGGACTTTGAAAATGAAAATTTGGCAAGAAATATGGAATATAAACAATTGATTCTTTACCTTTCATAAGGTTTGAACCACTGTGGGGAGAAACAGAGATAACTAGTGGGGTTTTACAGCCCTATGGCTGCAGGGACAGGCCTGGAAAATGTGGCGAGCCGTTCAAAGCCACCAACTTCGGCAGAACTGGAAGATCCTGCTGGCGGGAGGGGCTGTCAAATCCTGCCCAACATTTCAGGTAGATGTTAACTCTGTTTCTCACCACTAATGCTGCCTCACCTCTCGAGTATTTCCTGCTTTTTCGGTTTTTATTTTGGATTTACAGCATCAGTTGTATTTAGCCTTTATAGTAGTTCTAACCAGGATTGGACTATTTAGCAGCAGAGGATAGATTTGGGATATATATGCTAAAAAAAAATCTCAGCACACTGGGAAAAGCACACTCCAAAATCACAAATTTTATCCACATACTATTCTTTGAATGCCCCACAATACACAAAAATATGTAAGCTGGAACATATAATTTGTGGCAGGTTCAGTTTTATAACTGATAATGCAAATGACCATCTTCTCCCAGACAGGTGATAATGGGAGTTTTAGAATATGGTCTGGTGGCATTTGAATAAGACTATTATTCATCTGATCCATCTATACCAGAGTTACACAAACTTTTCCAACCATGGAACCCTTTTGATCTCCCAAGAGTACTGAAGAGATCCCAATGAAACATTACTAGTATTTTGAACAGCCAAACAACAGAAAAAACATTGTTTTCACACAATATTGACAAACATATAAAAACCAAATTTATGGAAGTCTTTTATATTTCTTATATATATACGTTTACAATAATAAAAAGTTCTCATTACAAAATGTACTTAGGTCTTAACTTTTCGTCATTTATAATGGGGACAGCATTGCTGCTCCTTTGGTTCAAATGGGAAGACTGCTGCTGGAATTCTGGACTCCATATCGCTCACGCACACTCATTCTTTCTCTCTCGCTCACTCTCGCGCACACTCATTCTCTCTCGCTCACTCACTTGCGCACACTCATTCGCTCTCGCTCATTCACTCGCGTACACTAATTCTCTCTCGCTCACTCACTCACACTCATTCTCTCTCTCGCTCACTCGCGCACACTCATTCTCTCTCTCGCTCACTCGCGCACACACTCATTCTCTCTCTCACGCGCACACTCATTCTCTCTCTCTCGCTCACTCACGTGCACACTCATTCTCTCTCGCTCACTCGCGCACACTCATTCTCTCTCTCGCTCACTCGCGCACACACTCATTCTCTCTCTCACGCGCACACTCATTCTCTCTCTCTCGCTCACTCACGTGCACACTCATTCTCTCTCGCTCACTCACGCACACACTCATTCTCTCTCTCGCTCACTCACGCGCACACTCATTCTCTCCCTCGCTCATTCACGTGCACACTCATTCTCTCCCTCTCGCTCACTCACGCGCACACACATTCTCTCCCTCTCGCTCACTCACGCGCACACTCATTCTCTCTCTCGCTCATTCACGCGCACACTCATTCTCTCTCTCTCGCTCACTCACGCGCACACTCATTCTCTCTCTCGCTCACTCACGCGCACACTCATTCTCTCCCTCGCTCATTCACGTGCACACTCATTCTCTCCCTCTCGCTCACTCACGCGCACACACATTCTCTCCCTCTCGCTCACTCACGCGCACACTCATTCTCTCTCTCGCTCATTCACGCGCACACTCATTCTCTCTCTCTTGCTCACTCGCGCACACTCATTCTCTCTCTCTCTCACGCACACACTCATTCTCTCTCTCGCTCGCTCACTCACGCGCACACTCATTCTCTCTCGCTTGCTCACTCACTCGCACACTCATGCTCTCGCTCACTCGCGCACACTCATTCTCTCGCTTGCTCACTCACTCGCGCACACATTCTCTCTCTCTCTCACTCATTCTCTCTCTCGCTCACTCACGCGTACACTCATTCTCTCTCGCTCACTCACACTCATTCTCTCTCTCTCTCGCTCACTCTCACGCGCATACTCATTCCCTCTCGCGCTCACTCGCGCACACTCATTCTCTCTCGCTCACTCGCGCGCACACTCATTCTCTCCCTCGCTCACACTCATCCTCTCCCTCACTCACACGCGCGCACACATGCTCGCCCTCACACGCGCACACCCGCCCTCACACGCGCACACCCGCCCTCGCCCTCACACGCGCACACCCGTCCTTGCCCTCACACGCGCACACCCGTCCTCGCCCTCACACGCGCACACCCGTCCTCGCCCTCACACGCGCGCACACCCGTCCTCGCTCACACGCGCGCACACCCGTCCTCGCTCACACGCGCGCACACTCGTCCTCGCACACACGCGCACTCGTCCTCGCACACACGCGCACTCGTCCTCGCTCACACATGCGCACACTCGTCCTCGCTCACACACGCGCACACTCGTCCTCGCTCACACACGCGCACACTCGTCCTCGCTCACACACGCGCACACTCGTCCTCGCTCACACACGCGCACACTCGTCCTCGCCCACACACGCGCACACCCGCCCTCGCCCTCACACGCGCACACCCGTCCTCGCCCTCACACGCGCACACCCGTCCTCGCTCACACACGCGCACACCCGTCCTCGCTCACACACGCGCACACCCGTCCTCGCTCACACACGCGCACTCGTCCTCGCTCACACACGCGCACACTCGTCCTCGCTCACACACGCGCACACTCGTCCTCGCTCACACACGCGCACACTCGTCCTCGCTCACACACGCGCACACTCGTCCTCGCTCACACACGCGCACACTCGTCCTCGCTCACACACGCGCACACTCGTCCTCGCTCACACACGCGCACACTCGTCCTCGCTCACACACGCGCACACTCGTTCTCGCTCACACACGCGCACACACGTCCTCGCTCACACACGCGCACACTCGTCCTCGCTCACACACGCGCACACTCGTCTCGCTCACACACGCGCACACTCGTCCTCGCTCACACACGCGCACACTCGTCCTCGCTCACACACGCGCACACTCGTCCTCGCTCACACACGCGCACACTCGTCCTCGCTCACACGCGCACACTCGTCCTCGCTCACACACGCGCACACTCGTCCTCGCTCACACACGCGCACACTCGTCCTCGCTCACACACGCGCACACTCGTCCTCGGTCACACGCGCCCACTCGTCCTCGCTCACACACACGCACACTCATCCTCGCTCACACACACGCACACTCATCCTCGCTCACACACATGCACACTCATCCTCGCTCACACACATGCACACTCATCCTCGCTCACACACGCATCCTCACTCACACACGCGCACACCCATCCTCACACACGCGCACACTCATCTTCACACGCGCACACTAATCTCTCACCTTTTTCTGAGTCTCAAAAAATCAACTCCCTTCAACACTTTTTCTGAGATCTGATCGCACTCTCATCCCTCATAGGCCCCACTCTCCCACCCTTTGCAGGCCGACTCTCCTTTCCCAAGGTCCAAATCCACCCTCCCCCTTCTTCCCGCCCCCCCGCCCCCTACTCCTCTCTCACGCCTCACAGGCCCTGCTTTCACCCTGGCTCGCCTTGATCTATACAATTTAAGTTCTGTGCTGTTTCCAGATTCTGGAGAAGCCAGCCTCTGCTTAGAGAATCTGGAAAAAGTACAAAATTCAAATGGTATTGATTTGTCTAGCCTGCTGTGCAACCCCTGGGAGGCTCCCGCAGAACCTCTGGGTTCCATGGAACCCAATTTGGGAATTCCTGATCTACAATAGTAGCAGAGTATAGGAATAAGGCTGTTGAAGTAGTGCCAATTAATAAGGAGAATCTGGAGTGTTGTGGAAGTTTTCTGCAATGAAAAGGTCAGATGGCCCAATTTGCTTCAACTGCAATTCTTAATAATTGTTAGAAAGTTGAAATCATTTCTGCATGCATACCCATGTACTAGAAATGAGGGGCACAATACTGAAATAATGGCTTTGCCTGAAACATATTAACCATCACGATGTAAACCTGCAGTTTATGCAAATAAATCAAGTCACTGTAACATTCAGCAAAAGGGCACAACAGAGTACAAATCCCAACTTTCTAACTTATACATCTGGGCTTTAGTTTTGGAGTTCCAGATCAAGTTGGAATGGATATTTTATGATTAAGTTAACAAAAAGGCCCCATGTCCACAGCAGATAATTCATAACTCAATGCATAATCTTGACAGTCAGATTCAGACTGTAAATAAAGTATCAAGAATAGGAAAAATGTCAAACCAGGTATGGGATGCATCAGATTACAGAGCAATATGGCAGCAATGTCCTTTCCAACTCTTCAGTGCCTAGGATGTGATATATAGTCAAGTTAATACTGGAAGAAATACACTAATATGAACTCTGTTGAACCTTGTATTTTGGACGTGTAGCAGAAGAGGTGGGTTACATGCCTGTGTCATTCCGAGTGTGAAATAAAAACTACTAATGCATCATTGGTTTGATATTGGCAAGTACTCAGAGTGCTTGCAGCAAAATTATGTAAGCTTAATGTCACCAATCCAACATTTATGCAGCAGTAATTAAAACAGAAAATGCTGGAAACATTCCAACCTTTTTCTGTTTTTATTTTAGATTTCCAACATCTGTAAGAATTTGTTTTATTGACCAATACGTTATTAGTAACAACCAGTAGAGTGGTTAGTATTAGTTTATTTATTACTGTCACAAATAGACTTACATTAACACTGCAATGAAGTTACTGTGAAAATCCCTAGTCGCCACACTCCGGCGTCTGTTCGGGTACACGGAGGGGGAATTTAGCATGGCCAATGCAGCTAACCAGTACATGTTTCAGACAGTTCTTTTGGATATATGGGGAACATTTGAAGCATGCATGAGACTATACTACAGAGATCCCGATTTATTGAGATTTTGCATCTTGTTTTTCTTCTAACCATCGCATTTCAGAATGGGTGGAACTGAAATAAGCTGACACAGTATTACTGCAATAAAGCAAACTGGAAAAAAAAGGAAAAACCGCTGACTAACCAAACATAATTAAGATGACACAAAATGTCTGGGCACCTATAGACAAGTGCATTGTCCAACTCCTAAAAGTACATTACCTTCTGTAATCTGGATAATGATTGCTCCCCATAGCAATCCATGCAGAATAAGGTATTAGCCAGTTTGATTGGTTGGCTGATTTTCACTGGCTTGCCCAAGTTCTGGTAAAGAACTGCACCAGTTACGCTCAAACAGAGTAACCAAAATTCAAATCTGATGGTCTGACCTTCAGTTCAATTGTTATTAACATCAGCTGTACAGCGTTTTCTTTTATCAATGCCAGGGCAATGTGCTAATTCCAAGCAAAAGCTAAGGGAAGCTTTAGTGAAAGTGAAAGTTTCATCACCAGGTTATTTGACATGGTTACCAGTTTCCAAACACGCACCCAGTCATCCATTCAAATCAGCCAATTAATTAACTAGTCAATCCTCTACTACAGTTGACATGCCCATTTTGGCTTTGCTACGTAGGTTTAAAAATAGAAATATTTTGGTTTTTTTTAATATGCTGCCTAATGAATTCCATCCCCTTCCTTTCCACAATAACATGCTTTGTTTTTCATCATAAGGATGGTGTATTTTCATGCAAAGTTTTAAAATATGTCTAGTTTTCTAAAGGAGCATTATTATTTAAACCTGTACCAATTATTTCCAGGTTGTCTTTCCCCATTCTGAGAGTGAAAAAGCTTTACTTAAACAAAACATGTCCACTGTTGCAGTTCAGTAATCTGGAAACATAAGTTTCTAGGATAAAATCCTAGTAAAATGTTAGACTGAGATCTCATGGTAAGCCTTTAGCTTAAATGTTTGTGCAATCAGAAGGTCTTGATTTATTTTTCAAACCATTTTTGAGAATGGGGGTTTTGGAGGAGAAAAGCTGTTTCCTTTCCAGCGACCAATGGAAGGAGACAATGTCCATTTCCCTGAATGGCATTATTGAATTAATACATTGTTAAGAGCTCTTGAAGTCTTCAGAATTGATACCACTTCTTATCTCTGCATTTCAGCATCAACTGGAAAGGAGAAATAAAAAGTACAAGTGAGAGGCTATCAGAAACAACGCAATGACATAAACAGCCTCAGTAACACTGATTGCACATAAAAAAACTGGTTTCCAGTACAGAGATGTATAGATGACACCATAAATTGTAAATGTTCACTAATTTCAAACTATTAAGGATTCAGGTGGGATGAATTTAATTTGCACTTCTGTCTGGGTATGTTAAGTGGTACATACCTGAAGTTTACTCCACCTAACTTGAGCTGAATTAGCTTATTTCCTGGTTTCTGGTCAATACCATTTTCTTAACATATCCTGATGCAGAAGCACTCGTTGGCAGAGGCTTGTGCCTGGGGTCCAAAAGTATCAGCGAGAAGGCCTTTGCTCCAGAGGTCTCACCTTCTCACCCGGTGAAGAGAAATTAAACTTACTTTCAGACTCCCTCAAAAACTTTACATCCAGGTCCTTCTCAAATGCCCAAAACTGAGTGGGCTGGATTGGAGGAAAAACACCTATTACTGATACAACTTTACATTCATTGTGATACTATTTGCATCGGATTAGTATTATGTTAACTACTTACACCTGCTGCAGGTGTGCTGCATTCTCAGGGAAATTTGCAAAGTACTCAAGCAATGCAAAAGGTTGATTTTTAAGGATGTTCATCTAATTTTTCTCTGCTTTGGCCTAGGAAATAGGAGTTCTCCAAGTGTTAAAAAAGGACTATAATTCAAGGTAGGATCATTTATATTAGTTTAAAGTTGGTTTATTTATTACTCACAGGTAAGGCTTACACTAACATTGCAATGAAGTTACTGTGAAAATCTCCTAGTTGCCACACTCTGGCGCCAGTTTGGGTCAATGCACCTAACCAGCACGTCTTTCAGAGTATTAGTGATACTTTAAATTTAATCTGGGTTTTTTTTCATGCTGGCAGCAGCTGTTTGCATGCAGCATGCTTTTGATGGATAATGGCATTCACAATTCTAATTATACCATATGATATTGATAAAAAGGGTACTAATGTGATTTATTGCTTTCAAGACTACTCAGCATATGCTGTGTGCATAATTGGCACAAAGACCAGCCACCACATGCGGTTTAAAGATGTCTTTTCAAGTCAGGCCTATGATATCGTATAATCTCCACCCTGTTATCAAAGGGTGCTTAACTCCAACGATCTAATAATTACTTTTTTTGAGCTAGCATTACTGTGTCATCTACATTTTTTCATTCAAATTATTGGATAATTCACACTTTTGAGGAAAAAGACACTGAATTATGTGTGGACTGAAAATGCAGAATACGTATTCAGCAACATTTTACACGTGACAAACTGCTGTAATAATCTTTTGGAGATAGTTAGAAGCTGACACTATATATACTTAAGGAAAGGAAAGTCAAGTTCTGCTCTACATGTACTGCCTTTTATAGAAGAGAACAATATAATTACCAGAAATATCCTTGATGTTTTAGAAAGTTGTTTTAGATCAAGAAATTAACTTGGTCAGTACAATCAAATCTGAGTAATTCATTATATCCCTAACATAGAAAAATAAATAACACTGAGAGAAATGAATGCTTTGATGTTGTATAATCATTCTGTGCTATTCATATTGTTGCAAATACCTCGGTTCATGCTTCACGTTAAGATTTTAGAGGTAATATTTAGTTCTGGGAAGGTTATTATTGTGAAGGGAAGGTAACTTGGCGTTCCCAACCCTCCAGGATCAATTTCCAGGACAATGCTGTGTGCAATTCTGGGGAAAAATCACTGGGACATTAAAAGATTGGGTTTTACTAGGTATAAAAATATTGAAAATGGTGGGTTAGAAAGGCTCCATGGCTGATGGTGGAGCATCATTCAATTAATTAGGCAATGAATCTTCTTGCTTTCCAATTGGTATAGGAAGATAGTGGATCACAAGGACCGATTAATGGCTGAGGCATGAGGGTTAAGACTTATGATGAAGCCTCCTTGAATACATTTAATCACCCTAAAGTATCTAAAATGCTGGGAGTTAGAGGTTGCCAGAATACCTAAAATAAAGTGGCAGCTGAGAAGTTCCCCATGTTTGTTTAATAGAGGCAAAATATAAAATATTGAGTCATAAAGCAACAGGTGGAGAACTAGAGATTTGGGGCGGGATGTTCTGATTTTTCTACGGTGTCGCACCGGGTGTGAAAAATGTGAAGTAAGCCACCGGCTCCAAGGACGGCTTCCTCCACTGAATTTTTAGGCTCATTGTTTAAAAATAAGGTACAGGGTGGGTCCCACGACATCACGCTAATGGGGGGTGGGCTCAAGCAACGCAAAGGTTGGTGCGTCCTTTGAAAATAGGTATGCAGGTGCAGCATGTAATAGAAAATGTAATAGAATAGCATTTATTGCAAATAGACTGGAGTATAAAAGTAGAAAAGTGTTGTTGTAATTGTATAGGAGTTGGTGAGATCACATCTGGAGTATTGAGTCCAGTTTTGGTCTCCTTATTTAAGGAAGGATGTGATGACATTGGAGGCAGTTCAGAGGAGGTTCACCAGATTGATTCCGGGAATGTAAGGGTTAACGTATGAGGACAGTTTGGGCTTATAATTGCTGGTGTTTAGAAGGATCTGATCGAGGTATATAATATTTTAAAAGGGGTTAATAAAGTAAATGTAGACCAAATGTTTCCTCTTATGGGGCAATCTAGAACAAGAGGTCACAGGTAGATTTAAAACTGAGATGAGGAGGAATTACTTCTCGCAGAGGGTGGTGAACTTGTGGAACTCGCTGCCCCATAGCGCAGTGGAATCTGAATCGTTGGATGGTTTCAAGGTCATAGATATATCTCTAATAAAAAAGGAGATAAAGGGATATGGGGAACAGGTTGGGAGGTGGAATTGAGATAAGGAAGAGATCAGCCATTATCTGATTGAATGGTGGAGCAGGCTCGAAGGACTGAATTTGCCTACTTTTACTCCGAATTGCTATGTTCTTATCAGTTGAAATGCCTTGTGAGGGAGACAGATTTTTAAGGAAATGTTGTGACTCACATTGTTCATTAACATCTGGCTGGGTGGCCTAGAATCATGAGATCTGTCCTGGTTGCACCTGGAATTCAATTTGATTTTGATTTGATTTATTATTGTCATATGTATTAGCATATAGTGAAAGGTATTGTTTTTTGCGCGCTATACATAGAGAAAGAAATGAGAGAGTGCAGAATGTAGTGTTACAGTCATAGCTAGGGTGCAGAGAAAGATCAACTTAATGCAAGGTAGGTCCATTCAAAGTCTGATGGCAGCTGTTCTTAAGTCAGTTGGTACGTGAACTCAGACTTTTGGATCTTTTTCGCAATGGAAGAAGATCGAAGAGGGAATGCCCGAGGTGCGTGGGGTCCTTAATTATGCTGGCTACTTTGCCAGCGGGAAGTGTAGACAGAGTCAATGGATGGGAGGCTGGTTTGCGTGATGGATTGGGCTACATTCACAGTCTTTTGTAGCTTATTGCGGTCTTGGGCAGAGCAGGAGCCATACCAAGCTGTGATACAACTAGAAAGAATGCTTTCTATGGGTGCACCTGTAAAAATTGGAGAGTCGTAACTGATATGCCAAATTTCCTTAGTCTTCTGAGAAATGTGCAGTGTGGTTTGTTCAACCACAGTTTGCTTGTTAATTCTTATTTAACTCATGGCTGATCTGTCTGCGTTTTGAGTTCCACATTCCCAACTATCCCCAACAACCTTTGATTCCCTCGCCCAACAAGAACCTATTTAACGCTGCCTTAAAAATATTCCCACAACACCAGGTTATTTGGAATCACGAGCTTTTGGAGCACTGCTCCTTCACCAGGTGAGTGGCTCCACACACCTGTTAAAGGAGCAGCGCTCCAAAAGCTCGCGTTGTGATACTTCTAACTGTGCCCACCCGAGTCCAACGCCGGCATTTCCACATCTTAAAAATATTCAGTGACCCTACTTCCACCGTCTTCTGAGGCAGAGTTCCAAAGTCGCACAATCCTCAAAGAAAAAAATTCTCCTCACCTCTGTCCTATAAGGGTGATGCCTAATTTTAAAACAGTGCCCCCTAGTTCTGGATTCACACAACAACACCTCCTCCACAATCATCCTCAACACCGGTGCCCCACAAAGCTGTGACCTCGGCCTCTTCCTATACTCCTTATACACCTATGACTGTGTGGCCAAATTCCCCTCCAACTCGACTTTCAAGTTTGCTGATGACACCCATAGTAGTGGGTCGGATCTCAAACAATGACGAGACAGAGTACAGAAAAGAGATAGGGAATCTGGTGAACCGATGTGACAACAATAATCTCTTCCTCAAAATCAACAAAATGAAGGAGGTAGACATCGACTTCAGGAAGTGTAGTGGAAGACATGCCCCTGTCTACATCAACAGGGCGAAGTAGAAATGGCTGAGAGCTTCAAGTTTTTAGGTGTTCAGATCACTAACAATCTGTCCTGGTCCCTCCATGCTGACACTATAGTTAAGAAAGCCCACCAACGCCTCTACTTTCTCAGAAGACTAAGGAAATTTGGCATGTCTGCTAATATTCTCACCAGCTTTTACCGATGCACCATAGAAAGCATTCTTTCTGGTTGTATCACAGCTTGATATGGCTCCTGCTCTGCCCAAGACCACAAGAAACTACAAAGTGTTGTGAACGAAGCCCAGTCCATCACTCAAACCAGCATCACACCTATTGACACTTCCCGCTGCCTCGAAAAAGCAGCCAGCATAATTAAGGACTCCATGCACCCCAGTCATACTCTGAGGACACGTACCAACTGACTCAAGAACAGCTTCTTCCCTGCTGCCATCAGACTTCCGAATGGACCTACCTCACACTAAGTTGATCGATTTCTACACCCTTGCTGTGACTGTAACACTACATTCTGCACACTCTCCTTTCCTTCTCTATGTGTGGTATGTTTTGTCTGTATAGCATGCAAGAAACAATACTTTTCACTGCATACTGATACATGTGACAATAATAAATCAAATCAAATCACATCACAAGAGGAAACATCCTTTCCATGTCCACCTTGTCAATACCATTCAAGATCTTGCATTCTTCAATCCAGTCACCCCTCACCCCTCTTCTAAACTCTAGTGGAAACAAGCCCAGCCTGCCCCATATCCTCATAAGGCAGCCTGCTCATTCCAGGTATCAATCTAGTAAACATCCTCTCAACTGCCTCCAATGCATTTACACCCTTCCTTAAATAAGGAGACCAAAACTGCATACAATATTGGAGATGCAGTCTCACCAAAAGCCTGATTAACTGAAGTATAACATCCTGACTTTTATATTCAATTCCTCCTCGAATAAAGGATAACATTCCATTAGCCGTCTTGATTATATCCTGCACTTGCATACTATTTGTGACTCATATATGTAAGCACATAGATCCCTCCGCACCTCAGAATTCTGCAGTCGTTCTCCATTTAAATAATGCTCTGCTGTTTATTCTTCATGCCAAAGTGAACAACTTCACATTTCCCCACATTGCACTCCATCCGCCAGATTTTTGCCCACTTACTCAACCCATCTATATCCATCTGCAAACTCTTTGGGAGCAATCTTACCAGCTCGTCACGCCAGTCAATTAGCATGGTGAGCTAGTAAGATCACGAGAGAGGCATGAAACCAGGTTCATGCCCAGTTTCTCACCTTTTGTGATCTTACCAGCGCTGCTAAGCCGGTGAAATCATCCTCGCACTTGGGAAGAGCACGAGGCTAACATTTAAATTTTTATTTAGATAGTATTAGTGAGATTGGGATGGAATCATCCGGCCTCGCCAGTGAAGGTCCTCACCAGAGAGGATCAAGTATGGTCCCGAGTAATGGGGACCAGGTGTGATGGCCTCACTGGTGGGACTGGAGGCCATTGTGCTCCCCGGGTGGTCGGGGGGAGGGAGATGTCTGGGGGGGTGGAGTGGTGATATCCGGGGGTGGAGGTGGTGACAAATCTCTGTGTGCTATGAACCTTTGCAGAATTTAGGGAATTTTGAAAAATTAACACCAATGCATCTACTGCCTCTTTAGTCATGTCTTTTTAGGCCCTAGGGTGAAGTCCATCTGGACCCAGAGACTTGTTAGCCCACCACAGCTTCATCAGTTTGCTGAGTACTGCTGATTGTAATTTCACCAAGTTCTCTCCTCCACCTCCCAATTTATAACTATTACTGGAATGTATCCTCTATAGTGAAGACAAAAGCAGATGTTTACTTCATCCACCATTTCCTTATTATCTTCTATTATTAGCTCCACCATCTGGAGAACCAACATTCACTTCAATTACTCTTTTCCTGTTTAAATACCTATAGAAACTCTTGTTATCCTTTTACATTACCAGCTAGCTTCCTCTCACAGTCTAATTTATTTCTCCTGATTAAGTTTTCAGTCATTCTCTGCTGTTCTTTACATTCTGACCGATCATCTGACCTGCCACTCATCTTACAAGTCACTTGGACTATATTTGCATAATTCTAAAGTCTATTACAGTGCAGCACACATAGTTCGTAAGAGGTTCCATACTTTAGTGGGATCAATGGTGGGACAAATGCATAGATACAAATCCCCATTCCTCTGATTTTATTGACCCAAATTTTGCAGTACAAATAATGGCAAGGCTTGCCCAAGTAAACCTGACAGCGATTTCTGGTGTCGACACATACACAATTAAATCCACAAAGCCTAAAGCTGCGATCAGTGATACCCTGCTCCCTTAAAAGCTGTACAGTTGCAGTTTTAAAGAGCACAACGACATGATATGAACTTAGGTTAATTCTGCCTCTAAAATGGCTGCAAAATTTAGGGCTTGTCAGGAGTAACTGAGTCTTTAATCACATATTAGCTGATAATTATTATTGAACAATACATCTGCATTGGAAAAAGATAATTTTACAAATGTGAACTCTCATCCCCTTAGAAGGAAACTAATGTTGCAGATGTTTTGAAGCAAAAAAAATAAAATTCTGTTTTTAAATAGTTTTTCTATTTTTCATGTCCTACCATTAGTCCCATGTGTAAGTCTCAATCTTTATTTTTGCTTCTTGTACAATGATTTAAACATTTTTCACATTTGCTGTTTTTACTTCCTGGGTTTCTGCCTGTGTGTCTGTGAGGATTAATCAATCTGATTGGTTGAACAGACTATTTGCTGATTTCCCTGCTCACAGCTGTGCTGAATTCAAATAGATGCCAGATTACTAGAAATCTCCACTGACAAGCCTGTTGTGAGGTGATTAATGAAAGATGTTCCTTTGCCGCGAACAGCAAAATCCAGACAACTGGGTTTCTGAGGCAGAAAAGCTCAGTTTATGAATGAGTCCCTGTCACTAATTTATCTGCCTTCATTGGATGATATTAAGTTCATAGTCCAACATAATAGAGAATGCTGCCACTTGTTTTCATTATAGGGGAAAATGCTAACATCTCATGGCATCTGCTGGCTTTCTCATTAAATGGTTGAGAACTTCAAGCTGGAGTAGAATGTGTCATAGTGAGAATTATAAAGTGGCAAGTGAGTTTATAGTGTTGGTTATAAGTCCATGAACAGATTATAACTATTTGTTTTTCATTTATTTTTAGATAATTCTTTCAGCAATTCATTCACAAAGATGTTTTCTTTTAAAGATTACAAGTTTTTGAAAGGTGAATAATACATTTTTTGTCAGGATATTTTCTTCCCTGTTCCTTTTTTTTGAGACTCCTCATACCACATGCCATTCTCTCATTGTTCATAACCAAGCTTCTGCCAATGAGATTCTGAAACCAGCAAGTGGGAATTATGATTATAGCAAGGAATAATTTTCTCTTATTGTTCTGGCATAATGGGGGATCTAACACATTGTTCAGGTTTAACTGTGGCTGGCTGGGTTTCCCAGGCATCTACAGCGCGACAAAGCTCAGAAAGGCAGCAAATGTCTCCACGGTACTCCTTGTAGGTCAGGAAGAGCAGCATTGCTTGTTCTAGACCCCCCAAATTTCTGCATTATCAGAAATCTCCCATCCAAATGCCCCCCCACTGGATTGGCGATCAGACCTTCTCATCCTGCCACCACACTCAACGCAAGCCAAGCCAGTCAATCAGGCTGACTTCCCAGCAGTGGGGTTTGTCAGGAAAACAGAGACTTTGAGTTTCTCACGTGCATTCGAGCTCCCCACTTCAGCAAGTAAAAAACTCCCCTCCAGTAAATCAACTTGGAGAATAGCTTTGACAAAGGGTCATCTGGACTCGAAACGTCAGCTCTTTTCTCTCCTTACAGATGCTGCCAGACCTGCTGAGATTTTCCAGCATTTTCTCTTTTGGTTATTTATTATGGAGAATAGCTTAATGTGTGAAAGATTACGCCATAAACTTGTGTCCTAGCTTTCCAACAGTTGTTACATGTATAACATTTGAGAAACAGAATAAAGTATAGCCATAGCGTGGGATAATTGGTTATGTTAAATGCTACATGGGGAAATTTTCTGTAGTTTAGAGAATAAGTTGGTTAAAAAATAGCATTTAATCAATGTTCATAGAAACCCTACAGTACAGAAAGAGGCCATTCGGCCCATCGAGTCGGCACCGATCACAATCCCACCCAGGCCCTACCCCCATATCCCTACATATTTACCCACTAATCCCTCTCACCTACACATCTCAGGACACTAAGGGCAATTTTAGCATGGCCAATCAACCCAACCCGCACATCTTTGGACTGTGGGAGGAAACCGGAGCACCTGGAGGAAACCCACGCAGACACGAGGAGAACGTGCAAACTCCACACAGTGACCCAAGCTGGGAATTGAACCCAGGTCCCTGGAGCTGTGAAGCAGCAGTGCTAACCACTGTGCTACCGTGTCGCCCATTTTCTCTTTAGTTCCTTTCAGTTTGTTACAGTAAAATTCTTAAAACTTGAAATCTGGTGTGTGACCCCTTTCCAGTCAGTCCCTGGAAATTCACATATCTTTCCAACAGTTATTGCTCAATGAGCATCGTAACACAATGCCCAGGCAAATTGCCTTTTACTTTACACCCAGTTACTGCAAAGATAAAAATTATTTAAACAAGCATATGCCTTTTACCTCATGTGCATGTTTAGAGAATGTCTCTGCACTCGCCATCATGGCTGCAGTTCGGTCTTCCAGTTCGCCTAGTCTCTGCCCACGTTCATCCAAAGCAATTCGAGCACGAGCTAGGTCACCCACAACTCCAGATGCTGCACCCTTAACTCCCTCAAGTCCACCAGGTCCAGGGATGTGCTGGGCAAGAGTCCGAGATGCCTTGCCTGCTGAAGCCTCACCAACTTAAAAGAAGAAAAAATAAGAAAATCATAATTATAATTCACTGTTGTATTTTTAATATTCCAGAAAAGAAACAATTTATGTTGTAAGTAAAATAATTAATTTACATTTCTGTTTGAGGATATCCACAATCATGCCACATTGTCATAAAGATGGGCTGTGGGTGTAGAAAGCTATTTTGTTTCTGTTATCTAGGTGTTTGCTGAGAAAATAGGCAATTGCAGTTTTAATTTGCTATAGACTCCAACTCATTGGAGCTGGGAAAGCCAAAGGAAATAACTGTTAGTCAGATCTGCATCTTAAGCGGAGAAAATGCTAAATTCTTTGTTCGCTGCACGAATGTGGGTGAGGCTCGAGCTCAGTTGGAATTCATGAAGGGGAAAGAAGCTGGAAGATTTGCCTAGCTCAAAGCTAGAGGAAGATATCTACAGGATCCTCACAAAGCCTTGAGGCGAAAGGCAGTTTACAGTTAGCATGGAAGCAGTAAGCTTGATTAGTCAGCTTGAAACAGGCATGGAGAAAGCATCTGCCAGGAGCTAGGAACAAACTGTGGGACCAGCAGCTGTACAAAAGTTGAGAGAGCATACAGGTTCATTAGGAACCAGGAGTGTTCCTAACATTTAAATTCCTAGTGAAGTTTAAGTTTGAACTGACAAGTCCACAGTCATGGAGTTTTGAAGAGAATTGCTGGAACATGGAGGAGAATGAGAGTTAATTCAGAGGGTTGTGGATTGGTCCCTAAAGTGGCGAATCAACCATAAAAATTTATATATCAAGGAATTCTTGGGGTTGGGGGGGGATGATGGGAGTAAAAGTAGAACTGAGTTCATAGCATAAATAATTATAAACTATGGTACTAAGTGTTTGCTTCATTTAATACTTTTATATACAATAAAGTTTTTTTCATAAATGTGAATCTTGTGCTGTATTTCTTTCAGTTAATTACAAGATGTTCTGATTTCTTTTTAAATACTAAATGTCTCGAATAGGAACATAATATCACCACCTTCAGAGGTTAATTAAACATTGCGGCAAACGTGTTTAGTTTAGCCTATTTATTAGCGTCACAAGTAGGCTTACATTAACACTGCAATGAAGTTACAGTGAAAATCCCCTAGTTGCCACACTCCGGCGCCTGTTTGGGTACACTGAGGGAGAATTTAGCATGGCCAATGTACCTAACCAGCATGTCTTTGGACTGTGGGAGGAAACTGGAGCACCTGGAGCAAACCCATGCAAACATGGGGAAAACATGCAGACTTCGCACAGTCACACAAGCTGGGAATCAAACCTGGCTTCCTGGGGCTGTGATGCAGCAGTGCTAACCACTGTGCCAGCTTGCCACCCATGGCCTTGCCAGTGATGATCATATTCCATGAAAAATTTTTTAAAAAATCTAATAATTAGATTAGATTAGATCTGCAGTCTGTTAGATGGATGATAAAAATACAAGAAATGGGAGGAGAAGCAGCTCATATGGTGCGTTACCTCTGCTCTGCCAGTCAGCATGATCATGGCTAATCTTGGGCTTCACCACCACTTTCTTGCCTGCTCCCCATATTCCTTGATTCTCCAAGAAACTAAAAATCTGTCTATCTCAACCTTAAATATATTCAATGATGGCATATCCACAATCTTCTGCAGGTAGAGAATTCCAAAGATTAAAAACCCTTTGAATGAAAGATATTCTCCTCATTTCAGTCCTAAATGATTGGCCCTTATCCTGAACTGTCTTGTTCTAAATTCCCCAGCCAAAGGAAACAACATCTCAGTATCTGCCATGTTAAGCCCCTAATTAAGCTTTAATGTTTCAATTAGAGCACATCTTATTACTCTAAACCCTATTTACTTATCCTCGCATCATTGGACACCCACTCATCCCAGGAACAAATCTACTGAACCTTTGCTGTACTGTCCCCAATGCAAGTATATCCTTCCTTAAATACGAGACGTAAATTACAGGCAGTATTCCAGACGTGGTCTCACAAAAGCCTTGTAGAATTGCAGCAAAACTCATTCTTTTACTCAAATGTCCTTGCAATAAAAGCCAACATGCCATTTGCTTTCCTAATTGCTAGCTGTACCTACATGCTAACGTTTTGTGCTCCTCAGCATGTGAATGGGCATTGGAACATATAGCATTCTCTTACTACACAGCAGTATATTATTTTAAAAAACCATATAACACTTTTAAAAATATATTATTTCTCCTTTTGTTGGCACGCTTCAGAAGAAGGGAGAAGATGAATTGATAAAAAAAGGTTAAGAAAATATCATAATAATATAAAACATAAATTTGAAGATGTCTTTTCATAATTTTATTTATCACTTTGAATATTTTAATATTGAGGAATCTACTTGTGCTTGACCAAAACTGTGTAAAGGAATATCTGAAGTATGATAATTGTGAAACACAAATGATGACAAGTTACAGTGATCTTCTCATTAACTTACATAACTCTTCTCTATCAAAGGTTTGTCCACTTCCTCCAAACAGCCCCTTTAAGAAGCCTCTGTTCTGGGCTTCTGGGGTTTCAATAGGAATAAACAAATCTCCAAGCATTTCCTGAAAAAGTAAATGTATAGAGAGTCAATAACTTCAAGACTCGTGGACAAGAAGGCAGCTGAGTATCAAATATTTTAGCAGCAATGCAACAATTGAATCAGTTTAATGAAACTAACGCAATTAATAAGGAGTGAGTTGACTATAATTGGTATTGTGGACTCCCGTAGCAGGACAGGAAGCAGCGATGTAATTAAACCTAACTGGAATTACCAGTGTCCTTCAGCATCTGCTTAAGGTATCATGAACTCAGTTTTTCCTGCTCAATTCAGGCAGTAGCCAAATGGCTCACAACATTTAGACCAATATAAATGTAGCCTTAGACAAGCCAATTTCAATGACAAAAGCAATAATGCATCATGATAAGTCAAATCATAAGCTACAATTAGTAGTTATCATTCTCAATTAATAATATTCGGAAAGCAGATAAAGTTCTGTGCACTGGAAGTGCTGCAATGCACAGTAGGTACCAACTGGCAGCATGGAGCTGGACTACACCATCTTAGCTGGTGTAGTCCACGCAAACAACTGCAATTGATAGCTGGGTCAATGTCAGAAACAGCAATTTGATCTTTAATTCTCTACTGAAAACTTGCATTTTTTTCATAGGGCAGTCAAAAAAAGTCATATGAGAAATGTTTTGTTAACTTTAATGTTAATTCATAAATTATTTTATGATGCAATTTGCAAACTTATCATTTGGTATGTCTTTCAGTTCTTCAAGTTGGTTGAGAATCAAATTTGATTTGTTGTCACATGTATTAGCATACAGTGAAAAGTATTGTTTCTTGCACGCTATACAGACAAAGCATACCGTTCATAGAGAAGGAAAGGAGAGAGTGCAGAATGTAGTGTTACAGTCATAGCTAGGGTGTAGAGAAAGATCAACTTAATGCGAGGCAGGTCCATTCAAAAGTCTGATGACAGTGGGGAAGAAGCTGTTCTTGAGTCAGTTGGTACGTGACCTCAGACTTTTGCATCTTTTTCCTGACGGAAGAAGGTGGAAGAGAGAATGTCCAGGATGCGTGGGATCCTTAATTATGCTGGCTGCTTTGCCGAGGCAGTGGGAAGTGTAGACAGAGTCAATGGATGGGAGGCTGGTTTATCATGCTGATTTATCAAAGCTATGATCAGACAGATCAATTCAAGTGAAAGGTATTTTATTGATGCTTATTTGAAGGTGATTAAGACTATGCACTAAATTGTTTGATTTCAGTTAAAATAAAAGTTCTTACTACCTACTACATTATCTATTATGTCCTGGAAATGTTCAAAATTCAGTACAAACAGCAAACTAAAGAAAATGTTTCACCAAGTGGTGCTGTGCTTTCAATTTTTCCTTATTTTCAAAATGAAAACACCGTAAATTATTCTTGCTTGTATACTTCATAAATTGTCGGACACTCATGAAAGACTCATTTAAATTCACCATCTCTGATGAGAACTCCAAATGGAACAGCAGCCCTACCTGAAGGTTTTCACACATCTCTTGGCTGTAAGTAATTCGCTGGATTTCTGTGGGAGAGCTTAGGTACAGAGCTTTCCCACCGTTTGTAAAACAGAAAGTCCGTGCTATTCTCATATCAGTTAAAGGCAAGTAGTTTACATCCAACAATGGGCGAAGACTTGGCACGCTATGGTTGAAAGAGTGTAAACAATGCTGAGAATATTTGTTTCAGTTTAAAACACCAAAGAACAACTTTATTTTGTAGGGGATGACAAGCAATAAAGAATAAGGTTTTGCTGAATAAAGTGACATGTTGTTGCAGCTTTTTATCTTGAACTCATCAGGACAGAAGCAAGATTCAAAGGGAGTCAAATTTCAAAGGGAACAAAACTTTACACTGGATAAAAGGCGTGCTGATTGGTTAGCAAGTTGGTCTGATTGGTCAAGATGTTGCCACGATGAATGCACCACGGGACTATTGTCTCCTATGCTTTTGTTTATTCAGAAGAGGTGCAATGTCTGGAGATATTCCCCTTGTCTGCAGATGACAGGTAGCAATGTAGCAAGGACCTGTCGGCTGCAGGCAAAAGGAACATGTCAAAATATTGCACCTTTCTTGAATAAACAAAAGCATGGAGGAGAATAGCTCCCTAGTGCAATCAACGTGGCAACATCTCAATCAATCAGAGCCGACTTGCCAACCACAGGGGATTTTCACATTAACTTCATTGCAGTGTTAATGTAAACCTACTTGCGACTAATAAATAAACTTGAATTTAGTACCTCTTTTCTCATCCAGTATAAATTGTTGTTCTCTTTTAAATTTGGCAGTCTTGCTTTTATCGTGTTGACTGCAAGACAAAAAGCTTTGACAGCATGGCTCTTTTTCAGCAATACTCAAATTCTGTTCTACCAGCGACAATGAGTTTTTAATTTGCTTTTGATGAACACAATATAATGTACTGGCTATGCTACCCAGTCTCACAAATGCTTCATTCATTCATAATATCTTCCATGAAACTTTATAATGGCCATTCACCAGTTACATTTATTTTGTTATTAAATCATCTCGCATTAATAATTAGAATAAAAACATGAAAACTAATGGCATATCGTTACCAAGAAAGGTAAAGCACTCAAAGAGAGAACAACAAAAATATTTTTTAATGGGGGAAACTAGTGATGGTAATGAAAGTTTTAGTGAAGAATTAGATGTCCATAGAATCCCTATAGTGCAGAAGGAAGCCATTCAGCCCATCAAATCTGCACCGACCACAATCCCAAACCCCACATATTTATTACCCTGTTGTTCCCCCTGACAATATGGGGCAATTTACCATGGTCAATCAACCTAACCCACACATCTTTAGACTGTGCAAGGAAACCGGAGCACCTGGAGGAAACACACGCAGACACGAGGAGAATGTGCAAGCTCCACACAGACAGTCACCCGAGGCTGGAATTGAACCAGGGTCCCTGGCGCTGTGGGGCAGCAGTGCTAACCACTGTGCCACCATGCTGCCCTGATGGCATTTCTAAATGTCAATGGCATTTAGACACAAGCGGTTCAGTGAATGATGTATTTAAAGACTAAATCAGAGGCAAAGCAATTTCTACCAGATACAATTTCTTTTAGCTTAGCTCCAGATTTAGTAAGAAGTTGTAACTTAAGAACAACACTCTAATTTGTCATTCATGACATTAAACGGGTGGGGGGTAAGCTGTGAGGAGGATGCAGAGATCCTTCAGTATGATTTGGACCAGTTGAGTGAGCGGGCAAATGAATGGCAGATGTAGTATAATTTGAATAAATGTGAGGTTATCCACTTCGGTAGCTAAACAGGAAGGCAGATTACTATCTGAATGGCCATAGATTAGGAGAGGGGAATGTGCAGTGTGACCTGGGTGTCATAGAATCATAGAATCATAGAAACCCTACAGTGCAGAAGGAGGCCATTCGGCCCATCGAGTCTGCACCGACCACAATCCCACCCATGCCCTACCCCTACATATTTTACCTGCTAATCCCTCTAACCTACGCATCTCAGGACTCTAAGGGGCAATTTCTAACCTGGCCAATCAACCTAACCCGCACATCTTTGGACTGTGGGAGGAAACCGGAGCACCCGGAGGAAACCCACGCAGACACGAGGAGAATGTGCAAACTCCACACAGACAGTGACCCGAGCCGGGAATCGAACCCAGGACCCTGGAGCTGTGAAGCAGCAGTGCTAACCACTGTGCTACCGTGCCGCCACCTCGTGTCCTCGTACACCAGTCACTGAAGGTAAGCATGTAGGTGCAGTAGGCAGTAAAAAAAGGCAAATGGTATGTTGGCCTTCATTACAAGGGGATTCAAGTACAGGTTGGCTGTAGAGATTCGCATTCTAATCAGTATTCTGTAACTTGATTTTGTGTCTCTGTATGCCCTGTTTGAGAGCAGATATCCACTCCATCTGACGAAGGAGCAGCGCTCCAAAAGCTAATGGCATTTGCTACCAAATAAACCTGTTGGACTTTAACCTGGTGTTGTTAAAACGCTTACTGTATTCAAGTACAGGAGCAGGGATGTCTTGCTGCAATTATACAGTGCCTTGAGTGAGGTCAACCTGTGCGCAGTTTTGGTCTCCTTATCTGAAGAAGGGCGTTCTTGCTCTAGGAGTGCAGGGAAGGTTTACCACTGATTCCTGGAATGGCAGGACTGATGTATGAGGAGAAATTGATTCAGTGAGGATTGTATTCGCTGAAGCTCAGAAGAATGAGGGAGGGGTTCTAACAGGACTAGACAGGGTAAATGCAGGAAGAATGGTCCCGATGCTGGGGGTGTCCAGAACCAGGGGTCACAGTCTGAGGATACAGGACCGTTTAGGGCAGAGATGAGGAGAAATTTAGAGACTGGTCAGCCTGTGCAATTTGCTACCACAGAAAGTAGTTGAGGCCAAAACACAATGTTTTCAATAACTAGTTAGAATAGCACCTGAAGCAAAGGGGATCAAAGGAATGGGGGGAAGGCGGGATCAGGCTGTTGAGCTAGATGATCAGCCATGATCATAATGAATGGTGGAGCAGGCTCGAAGGGCCGAATGGACTCTTCCTGTTCCTATTTTCTGAGTAATATAAAGATTTGAATCATAGATGATCTTGTGAATCATGCTTGGAGCTTCAATTATTTTATTAATTCATTCATGGGATGTGGGTGTCGCTGACTAGGCCAGCATTTTTTGCCTACCCTACTTGCTGTTGAGAAGGTGGTGGGAGCTTTCTATTTGAATTGCTGCAGTCCATGAGGTGTAGGTAATCCACAATGCTGTTAGGGAGTTCCAGAATTGTGATCCAGCGACAACGAAGGAACAGCAATATAGTTCCAAGCCAGGATGGTGGGTGGCTTGCAGGTGGTAGTGTTCCCAAACATTTGTTGCCGTTGTTATCCTAGGTGGTAGAGGTTGTGGGTTTGGAAGATGCAATAGACGGAGCTTTTGTGAGTTGTTGCAATGTAGCTTGTAGATGGTACACAATGCTGCCACTGTGTGTTAGTGGTGGAGGGAGTGAATGTTTAAGCTGATAGATGGGATATCAATCATGTGGGCTGTTTTGTCTTGGATGGTGTCCAGCTTCTTGAATGTTCTGGGAGCTGCACTCATCCAGGCAAGAGGACAAAATTCCATTAAAATCCCGACTTCTGCTGCATACATGATGGACAGGGTATGGGGAGTCAGGTGGTGAGTTACTCGCCACAGAATTCCCAGCCTCTGACTTGCTCTTGTAGCCACAGTATCTTTATGGCTGATCCAGTTCACTATCTGGTCAATGCTGACCACCAACATATTGATATTGCGTGCAATGCCATTGAACTTCAAGAGGAAAATAGTTAAGATTCTCTCTTATGTTTGATAGTCATTGTCTGATACTTGTTTGGTACGAACATTACTTGCTACTTATCAGCCCAAGCCTGAATATTGTCCAGATCTTGCTACATTTGGACATGGACTGCTTCAGAATTTGAATCGTCGCAAATGTTTCTGAACATTGTGCAATCATCAGTGAACATCCCTATTTCTGATCTAATGATAGAGGAAGGTGATTGATGAAGCAGCTGAAGATGGTCGAGCATAGGACACTACCCTGAGGAACTCCAGCAGTGATGTCCTGGGACTGAGATGATTGATCACCAATAACCACAACCATCTTTCTTTGTGCTAGGTATGACTCGGACCAGCAGAGAGTCAGTCCAATTGCCATTGACTTCAGTTTTACAGGGGCTCCTTGATGCCACATTTGGTCAAATGCTGCCTTGCTGTCAGGAGCAGTCACTCTCACCTCTTGAGTTCAGCCCTTTTGCCTATATTTGAACCAAGGAGTAGAGTGGCTCTGGTGGAACCCAAACTGAGTGTTAATGAGCAGGTTATTGCTAAGTGCCACTTGATAGCACTGTTGATGAACCCTTCCCCCACTTTGCTGATGATCGAGAGTAAACTGATGGGACAGCAATTGGATGGGATGGGTTGGATTGGTTCTGCATTTTATGGACAGGACATAACTGAGCAAGTTTCCATGTTCCCAGATAGATACCAGTTTTGTAGCTGTATTGGAATAACTTGGCTAGGGCCACAGCCAATTTTTGAGCATAAGTCTTCAGTGCTATAGCTGGAATATAGAACATAGAACAGTACAGCACAGAACAGGCCCTTCGGCCCACGATGTTGTGCCGAGCTTTATCTGAAACCAAGCTCAAGCCATCCCACTCCCTATCATCCTGGTGTGCTCCATGTGCCTATCCAATAACCGCTTAAATGTTTCTAAAGTGTCTGACTCCACTATCACTGCAGACAGTCCATTCCACACCCCAACCACTCTCTGCGTAAAGAACCTACCTCTGATATCCTTCCTGTATCTCCCACCACGAACCCTATAGTTATGCCCCCTTGTAATAGCTCCATCCACCCGAGGAAATAGTCTTTGAACATTCACTCTATCTATCCCCTTCATCATTTTATAAACCTCTATTAAGTCTCCCCTCAGCCTCCTCCGCTCCAGAGAGAACAGCCCTAGCTCCCTCAACCTTTCCTCATAAGACCTACCCTCCAAACCAGGCAGCATCCTGGTAAATCTCCTCTGCACTCTTTCCAGCGCTTCCACATCCTTCTTATAGTGAGGTGACCAGAACTGCACACAATATTCCAAATGTGGTCTCACCAAGGTCCTGTACAGTTGCAGCATAACCCCACGGCTCTTAAACTCCAACCCCCTGTTAATAAAAGCTAACACACTATAGGCCTTCTTCACAGCTCTATCCACTTTAGAGATCTGTGGATATGAACCCCAAGATCTCTCTGTTCCTCCACAGTCTTCAGAACCCTACCTTTGACCCTGTAATCCACATTTAAATTAGTCCTACCAAAATGAATCACCTCACATTTATCAGGGTTAAACTCCATTTGCCATTTTTCAGCCCAGCTTTGCATCCTATCTATGTCTCTTTGCAGCCTACAACAGCCCTCCACCTCATCCACTACTCCACCAATCTTCGTCTCATCAGCAAATTTACTGATCCACCCTTCAGCCCCCTCCTCTAAGTCATTAATAAAAATCACAAAGAGCAGAGGACCAAGCACTGATCCCTGTGGCACTCCGCTAGCAACCTGCCTCCAGTCCGAAAATGTTCCATCCACCACCACCCTCTGTCTTTGATCAGATAGCCAGTTACCTATCCAATCGGCCAACTTTCCCTCTATCCCACACCTCCTTACTTTCATCATAAGCCGACCATGGGGGACCTTATCAAACGCCTTACTAAAATCCATGTATATGACATCAACTGCCCTACCTTCATCAACACACTTAGTTACCTCCTCAAAAAATTCAATCAAATTTGTGAGGCACAACTTGCCCTTCACGAATCCGTGCTGACTATCCCGGATTAATCCGCATCTTTCTAAATGGTCGTATATCCCATCCCTAAGGACCTTTTCCATCAATTTACCAACCACCGAAGTAAGACTAACTGGTCTATAATTACCAAGGTCATTTCTATTCCCTTTCTTAAACAGAGGAACAACATTCGCCACTCTCCAGTCCTCTGGCACCATCCCCGTGGACAGTGAGGACCCAAAGATCAAAGCCAAAGGCTCTGCAATCTCATCCCTTGCCTCCCAAAGAATCCTAGGATATATTTCATCAGGCCCAGGGGACTTATCGACCTTCAGTTTATTCAAAACCGCCAGTACATCCTCCCTCCGAACAACTATTTCCTCCAGCCTATTAGCCTGTAACATCTTCTCTTCCTCAAAAACATGGCCCCTCTCCTTGGTGAACACTGAAGAAAAGTATTCATTCATCACCTCGCCTATCTCTACTGAGATATGTCAGAGGCTGTGACCTTAGCAGTATTCAGTACCTTCAGCTGTTTCTTAATATCATGTAAAGTGAATCAAATTAGTTGAAGACTGACATATGTGATACTGAGGTCCACAGGAGGATGTCAATGTCTTGATAGATTGTTATCGTTTGTTAATGTCATTTACATTGGGGAAACAGGGGATGGGTACTTGAACACACATAAATAGGGGATAATTGGGACACTGGACTGCGGGATGCAGCAGGTAGTAATCAGAAGGAAGCATCCTTGCCCATGTTTGATCTGATACCATGAGATTTTATGGGGTCTGGAGTCAATGTTGAGGACTCCCTGGCAACTCTCTCCCAACTGTATACCACTTTGCTGCCAACTCTGGTGGATCAGTCCTGCCAGTATGACAAGATATACCCAAGAATGCTGCTGATAGTGCCTCGGACATCGTAAAGTATGATTCTCTGAGTATGACTTTGCCAAGCTGTTGCTTGACTGGCCTGTGGGTCAGCTCTCCCAATTTTGGCACATGACCCTAGATATTAGCAAGGAGGACTTTTCAGGGTTGACAGGGCTGAGCTTGTTATTATCCTTTCTGGTGCCTAGGTTGATGCAGATGGTCTATTTGATTTTTTTCCTTTTAGACTTTGCATTGGTTTGGCACAACTGAGTGGCTTGCTAGGCAATTACAGATGGTGTTTATGAGCCAACTACCTTGCTGTGGGTTTGGGGTCAGACTGGTAAGGATGGCAGATTGCCTTCCCGAAAGGAAATTAGTGAACTAGATGGGTTTTTATGTCGGCATTGGTTTCATGGTCACTATTACTGAAACTGGCTTTTAATTCCAGATTTATTGATGGGATTTAAATTCAAATATGTAGCAGTATAGAGTAGTAGTCCATGGAGTTGTGCAGGATCATGTGAGCTCCTCACAACGTTGGATTAGTGGTGTCAACCAAACTGCTATGGGGAAAAGCCAAGCAAAGATTAGGAGATGCTAGAACCAGGGATGGGCAAAAGCTTCGTAAAATAGATTAAGGAAGGAACTGAAGAGAGAGTGAAAGGTAAATTGCTATTTTCAAGCTCTGGCGTTAGACTCAGGGGAAAAAAAGGATGTTTGGAACCATGTTCCCCAATTTCCCAAACACATGATTTGTAGTTTTGGGAGTTTGGAAATGGAAAAGGGGAGAAAATACATAAAAATGTTGAAAAAAATTCTCATGAAAAAGCTTAAAAAATACAACTTTACAATACTAAATAGATGAAATGAAATTAAGAAATTATTGTAGGGAAACCAAGTGTAGTTATTTAGAGTATATGAAAATTACCTTAGTGTCATGATATGTCCATTAGCACAGAAGCAAGCCAGGCAGATGCTGTTGCACATAGTTACGACATCTGCACGTAACACAAAGGAAGTCTCTGTGATGTTGTGCACATACAGACAGCTTTGAGATGGAAGGGAATAAACTTTGGCCTGTTTCTCTGAGCATAGAACGACATACTGGTGATCTCCCATCTCCTGAGACGAAGATGGTGAAAATGTTACTAGTTTTCTTTTCCGCCCTTTATCATCTTTATCTTCACTGTTTGGATCTCTCCATACCTCATATGGAGGGTGTATTAAACAGCCCATAGAATCCAAGGAGGAAAATGTTAGTAGCGCTCCTTTCAACATTAACACTGTTCCTGAAAAAATCAAACAAACTATATGTAATGCCTATTAGCACCATCATTAGTGAAATTTAATACCAGAATTTGACCAATATGAAAATATTAACATTTACACCTGATCATACTTTGACAAAATGAACTGAAATAAGTGTTCTAATATTACATGCATATCAAATGGAATGTGCACAATGCCACATATTTTAATTTTGCTTGCAAAAAAGAATTCCAATTTGCCAAATTCAGTTACTCTCATTATAAGAAATTTATAATTGAAAGCATTATAATGTATATTTCTGATCCAAACATAGAATATTTCCAGTTGTAGCTTGAATCTTTCCAGAAAAAACTCCTTGTATGTAACCAAATCATAAATATACACGGAAATATTATGCTGCTTCAGTACTTGCGCTGCAATAGGCATCTGAGAATATTTCTGCATAGACTCTTATGTCCAGATTGGCAAAATTCTCACCAAGGAGACTGCTTTCTCTATGCTTATATTCAAGGGCTTACTGCCAGTTTCAGGGGAAGTTCTATTGGGATAGGGGAGGCTCTTGGGGCAGGTGGAAATGCAACCTACATACTTATATTAATACAACACGAGAGGCCAATGTGTCACTAAGTCCACTACGACTATGCTAAAAGTGCTACATAAATACAAGTTGTTTTTGTTGTTGTTGGATGTCAAGATCAAGAAATATATTTTGAACTTACCCAAGAAGGAATTAATAATGAGAAGCTACTTTGCAAGTTAAATACAAACAAAATCTTACCGCTGGGAGAGACCATGAGTGGTTCTGAATGCCTTTGTTCCTCTGGAGGTATGTTCAAGGAGATGACTAGCACCGTACCCAAACTGGTACCAACCCATAGGCATGGTGAAAGGGTAGAGTCCATCTTTCGGCTGAAGGACTCCATGAAGTACAGAGCAGTTATAGCTTCCTTTGATTCTTTGTCAATGCTGGAGACACTGGAACTTCGGGACCGGTTAAAAGAATTTTCTTTATTTTCTGCATGAAAGCAGTGAATAATAAAATCATCCAAGATCAAGGAACAATTAAAAGTGACAATTCTTCTCAGTATTAATGTTCTTCAGTTTTATATGCGTATGATTCCAGAATTTCTGATATGCTATAACTCCTGTTTCTGAATTGTTTGCTAGTTGTGTACTAGGATTAGTTACTACTAGATCTATAAAAACATAAGAAATAGGAGCAGGAGTAGGTCATTCAACCTTTTGAACTCGCACCACCATTAAGTAAGGTCATGGCTAGTGTGACTTATGGCCTTAACTTTCCTGTCTGTTCCTTATAAACCTAGACTCTGTTGTCAATCAAACATCTGTTTAACTTAGCCTTGAATATATTCAATGGCCCAACTTCTGATGCTTGCTGATGAAGAGAATGCCAAATGCTAATGATCCTCATGAGAAGAAATTCCTCCTCATTCAGTATTAAATGCTTATTTTTAAACTGTCCCCTAGTTCTAGATTCCCCCACCAGGGGAAACATCCTCTTGACGTCGACTTTGTCAAGTCTCCTCAGAATCATATGTTTCAATAAGTTCATCTCTCAATCTTCCAAATTCCAATGAATGTAGGCTCAACCTGCTCTACTTTGCCACACAAGACAAATCCCTCATTCCAAGAATTAGCCTACTGAACCTTCTCTGAACTGCTTCCAATGCAAGTATGCCCCTCCTTGAGTAAGGTGACCGAAACAGTACACAGTACTCTAGATGTGGTGTCACCAATGCCCTGTACACTATACCAATACTTCTCTACTTTTAAACTCCATTTCCCTTGCAATAAAGGCCAACAGCCTTTTTGCTTTCCTAACTGCTTGCTGTACCTGCATGTTGATTTTTTTGTCATTCATGTACAAGGATACCCTGATCCCTTCGCACTGCAGCATTTTACAGCCCTCTCCATTTAAATAGTATTCTGCTTCTCCATACTTCCTGCCAAAATGGGCGACCCCACTTTTTCCCACATTATACTCCATTTGCCAAATGTTTCCCCACTAATGTAATCTATTTATATTCACTTTCAGACCCTTTACATCCTCCACACAACTTGTTTTTCTACCCATCTTCGTTTCCTCAGCAAATGTGGCTACAGTAGTTTGTCCCTTCATCCAAATCATTAATATAGATCATAAATAGTTAAAGCCCTAGTATTGATCTTTCTGGCACTCCACTTGTTACAGTTTGCCATCCAGAAAATAACCCATTTATCCTGACTGTCTGTTTCCTGTTTGTTAGCCAGTCCTCTATGCATGCTAATATATCACCCCCAACACCATAAGCTCTTATCTTGTGTCAAGAAGCTTGAATAAATATTTAAGAATTGAATAAACATTGAAGCTTGGATAAAATAAAGTTTATAGAATTGGATAAAAGGGAATTGATAAGAGTATAGCTGTGTGGGGGGTCTTGATATGTGAATTAGCTTAGCAGCAGGGTAAACAGATATTTATATAAGTGAAGTGGGGAACAATAAAGTATAGAATAGTAAGTGTTAAAACTACAGAATAGATTAGTTCAAAGTGGGACAGAAGAATGCATGCCATACTAAAAACCTGATTTCTAATGCAAGTTGTTTAGAAACACTGAGATCAAAAGGGATCAAATGGCAGTATATTAGTAGCAGAGTTAGCTCTGTACTGCAGAGAAGCAGCTGATGAGCAGCTATGATCATAGTCATGCCCAGCTGAAAACAGAAGCACTCCCAAAAGCAGGATTCTATGCTAGAAGCTACTGCTTGTAAAACTCAGGAAGTCTATGCTGAATTAGAAGAAAGGTTTACCAAACTTAAAGACTTGGGTGTGGCAACTATTTTGCTGGATTTCGGTCATAGAGATAAACTGTATTGGATGATTTTTTTGGGACATTAGATATTTCTCAGAATTTAGGAATATAGATAGATGTGGAATGGGATTAATTCAAGGATACTGTTTGTGTGTGTAGCATTATTGTAGTCGAGCGTACTTTTTCTGTATTGTGGTCTTTCTCGTTGTGTGTTTTTACAAGTAATAAACATTCTTTTACTTGAATGATTACAAGACTTAACATTTCCTCACTGGTTCACATATCTTTCCTCGCATTATATCAAATTGAAAAATGATTAAGAGCCAATGTTCAAAGTTACCCTTCTGAGTTTTGAGATGCCCTTGCATATAACATCAATAGGGGTCTTAATAAACATTTTATGTGGCACTTTAACAAATGCCTTTTGGAAATCCAAATACACTAGATCTGCTGGTTCCCCTTATCCTCAAATAAGTCTAATAAATTTGTCAAACATGATATTCCTTTTACAAAACCATGTTGACTCTGCCTGATATTATTATTTTTCCATTTCCTTTAAAATGGATTTTAGCATTTCCAAATTGCCGATGTTAGGCTAACTGGCTTAGAGTTTCCTGCTTTCTATCTTCTTCCTTTCTTGAACAGAGGTGTTACATTTGCAGTTTCCCAGTTTCTGGGTCCTTGCTAGATACTCCAGAATTTTGGAAGATTACACCAATGTATTCACTTTCTCTGCAGCCATTTCTTTGAGACCCTAGGATGCAGGCCATCTGGAGCACGGAACTTGTCAAGCCTTAAATTCTATTAGCTTTCCCATTACATTTTCTCAGTGGTAGTGACTGTTTTAAGTTCTTCCTTCCCTTGATTTTCTACTATTTTTGGTATGTTTTGTGTGTCTTCCACTGTGAAGACAAATACAAAATACTTGTTGAAAGTCTCTGCTTGTTCCACATTTCCTGTTATTAATTGCTTAGTTTCACCCCCTAAGAAACCCATGCTCCCTTTAGCAACCTTTTTCATTTTTATAAACTTGTAGAAGATCTTACTGTGTGATATTTGATATTTCTTGCTAGTTTTTCTCATATTCCCTCTGTTTTCTTTAGTCATCCTTTGCTGGTTTCTAAAATGTTTCTAACCTTCTGGTCTACCACTAACGTTCACAGTAATGTATGCCTTTTTATTCCCAATTTGATATAGTCAGTCAAGGATAGCCCATCCTTCTTGGGGAGTATTTCTTCCTCAATGGAATATATATTTGTTGAGTGTTAACAAATATCTCCTTAAATCTCTACCACAGCTCTTTAGCACCTTTCCTCTCAACCTACTTAGCCAGTAACTTTAGTTTGTCTTCATACATGTTTGATTGCCTTTATCAATGTTTAAGATGCTAACGATGGACTGGCATTTCTCACTCTGAAACAGAATGAGAGATTCGGTCATGTTATGATCACACTTTCCTATAGGATTCATTACTGAGGTATTCACCAGCTGAGGCCTAATAATCATACTATTTTTGAATGGCGCAGTAAAACTAGTCACTATTCAATCGCTGCTATATACTATTTAGATATTTATAACATAAAATACAAATAATATTTTTATTGTAATTAACACTATCTGATTTTGAAATAAAAAAAGTATTTTCATGATTTGTTTGGAATAAGAACAGTAAAAACACCCCTGGGACAAATCCCCAGATTAAAACCTACACAGGCATTTCAAAGAGCAGTGCAGCTTACAACTGTGCTGACCACCAGGTAGAGACTTGATGTATATTAATGAGATGTTCAGAATTTGTGTTATCCTGCTGGAACATACCTACCCTGATTGTGTGGCATTATGGAAAAATCAAGAAACTGCTCACACCCCTTCTTCCAAGCAAAATTGCCACGAGGTATAACAGCAGCAAAATTAAAGGGGAATAGCGATAATAAATTGAATGCCCACATAGCTCAATTTTTAGAAGTGTGTTCTTTATGCGTTTCTTATCAAAACTTTGTGCTTGAAAAGAGAATCTTAAAATTACCTTTCATCTTGTTATAGCATTATACTATCTTGCTCATCAAATTTGCCAGATAATTGTGGAAAATATATTTACATCATCGTTGGTACTCTTGCATTATGAATGAATGCTGACTGATTTGGAAATCTGTGATCTGAACTTAGGCATTGTTTGTTTGTTGACAGGGATAAGTTTGGTCTCAGTTGAGAGCATTTTGATTTGGAATTTGGTTTGTAATAAGAGTTCCCAAACTTTGCTATCAGATAAAATTGCAGTCAAAGATTCCTATGCCATGAGAAAATCAGAGGCCATGCTGCTCCAAAACCACCCTTCTACACTTCTTCAGGATAAAACCATAGTCAATAGCTTAATTAATAAAGATGTGGGGTAATATTTCCTATCCTGCTATTTGGTAAATGCAGATAAATCCTGTTTTTACATTGTACCATTTTACTGCAAATGCCAGTTTTACGGAATGAAAGCGATTGGTTTGTAAACTGACAGTCATACATGCTGTGATGCTGGATGCTCCCCTCAAACACATGAAATCACTTGAACACACCCCTCCTTGTTGAATAATCAACATTTTTATTCGTCATGGCCTCTAGTCATTAATATCCTTGTGTATTTTACTATTTTCCTAAGGGTGAACTACACTGTAATAATTCAAGGTGACTCAACGTGGCAAACAACTAACTAAAGGATTTATTGATAAGAAGAACTATACACAACAAAGGGTTTAACAGCTCTATTAATACAGGTCTTCTTCTAACAACTTCCTGAGTCCAACTGAAGCCCTCCAGCCCCGGGAATACTCGCCCTTGCTCCCGATTGGCACATTCTCAATCTATTGGCTCCAGCCCGCTCACGAAGGCTGTGAAGGATCGTCCCTTAAAGGGACCCCGGTGCTGAACGACTCTTTTTAGGCTCTGCAGCACCCTCTGCTTCACCTAATTCTGCAAGCCTAGCTCAATGCACTCAGTTGCTTGGACCATACTATACTCACTATACTCCTTATACACCTATGACTGTGTGGCCAAATTCCCCTCCAACTCTATTTTCAAGTTTGCTGATGACACCACCAGAGTGGGTCAGATCTCAAACAATGATGAGGAGTACAGGAAAGAGATAGAGAATCTGGTGAACTGGTGCAAAGACAATAATCTCTCCCTCAGTGTCAACAAAATGAAGGAGATAGCCATTGACTTGAGGAAGCATAGTAGAGGGCATGCCCGTCTACATCAATGGGGACGAAGTAGAAAGAGTGAGAACTTCAAGTTTTTAGGTGCCCAGATCACCAACAACCTGTCCTAATTGCCTCCATGCTAATACTATAGTTATGAAAACCCAACACCTCTATTTTCTCAGAAGACTAAGGAAATTTGGTATGTCCACTACAACTGTCATCAACTTCTACAGATGCACCATAGACAGCATTCTTTCCAGTTGTATCACAACTTGGTATGGCTCCTGCTCTATCCAAGACTGCAAGAAACTACAAAGGGTCGAGGATGTAGCCCAATTTATCACGCAAACCAGCCTCCCATCCATTGACATTGTCTATACTTCCTGCTGCCTCGGAAAAACAGCCAGCATAATTAAGGACCCCATAATTAAGAACCGCATAATTAAGGAGCCCATACATCCGAACATCCTCTGTTCCACCTTCTTCCATCAGGAAAAAGGTACAAAAGTCTGAGGACACGTACCAAATGACTCAAGAACAGCTTCTTCCTTGCTGCCATGAAACTTTTGACCTACCTTGCATGAAGTTGATCGTTCTCTACACCCTAGCTCTGACTGTATCACTACATTCTGCACTCTCTTTTCCTATGCTATGAACGTTATGCTCTGTCTATACAGTCCGCAAGAAACAATACTTTTCACTGTATACCAATACATGTGACAATAATAAGTCAAATCCAATCAAATCATCTCTACTGCTTTCTCCAGTGAAATCTTGATTTCAGCAAGCAGTTTATGTTGGGTGTTGGGGTTGTTGACCCCACATACTAAATGGCTCTTCAACATGTCTCCCAACAAAAGCTCGAACCCGCTATAAAGCTGGAGACCGTCTCTCCTGGTTCTCTAGCCGCAGAATGAAATTTGCATCTCTGCATGATTATGGAAGGTTGGGGGTTAGTGATCCTTAACTAAATTGGCTACCTGGGCGAAAGGTGATGTTAAGCTCATAACCAGGTTGTACGTTGTGGGCCACAGACTGTGAGCAGTATTACCTTTTGTTTCTCCTTGGTTGATATTTCATTTGCCATGAAGAAATATTGTAGCTTCTCAATATACTGCCCCCAAGTCTGGATCTCTGGGTTAAATGGCTCTATCTTCCCAAACAATGGCATCTTGAGACAGAGTCTTTAGCTTTTAGCACTTCGATTTCAAGTGATCACTCTCCTCTCTCTCCAACTCTGCACTGCAGGCTTTCAACAACTGATCCGGTTTTTCCTCGTCACCAGTGTAATAACTCGAGGCGACTCGGATGTGGCAAACAACTAAGTAAAGGATTTATTGATAAGAAGAACTATATACAATGAAGGGTGTCACAGCACAACTAATACAGGTCTACTCCTAACAACGCCCTGACTCCAACTGAAGCCCTCCAGCCCCAGGAATGCTCACCCTCGCTCCTGATTGGCCCAGGTTCATGTGCTCATGCTCCATTGATTCCAGCGCAGTCACGTGACCTGTGAAGGATCGTCCCTTAAAGGGGCCACACTACCACATACACAATCCCAGTATTAAGGAAATCCTTTTTTTAAGGAATGAACTCAGCCCCGACCCATTTTGTAAAAAAGTAATTTATCTGTCGTGATTAAACATAGTTATAAAGAATTAAAAATTGGGCTGAGACTGAGAGAAAAAAATCCCTAATTATTCAGAAAAGTATTATGTGAATACTTTGCTGCATTATGTATGTATTTGTTCTTTTCTGGTTTAGAGTGTCCAAACAGACTGGAGGGTTTGGCATGTTTCAATTCTGACAAACGCATTGGTCTAGAATCTGCTCTCAGAATAATGGTGTAGCTAGTGGCAATTGCTGTTACTTATGCATAAAAGCTACAATAACTTTAGGCAAGAAGAAAATATATGGTTAAATGCCAGTACTCGAAATTGTCTGTCCAAGTTACACTGCTCCACTGTTAGCATCACAAGGTCTACCTCACCATTGACATGCATTGAATACCGTGAAATTGCTATATTTGCATGGTATTTATGAACAAAACTCACCACAGAAATTTAAGCCTTGTCATTACAAGCAAAGGCACCCTTTTAACGAAATAGTAACTGCATATTACTATCAATCAATTTCTCTGGCACAGAAAATTAATTATTATATATGTGCAGTCTTATTTCTTCAGATATTAATTGGAGATTTTAAAAATAACATTTTACTACGATAAAGGAGGTATATAAATGCAAGTTGTTATTGTTAAGGAAATATACAATTGGTTGCGGTCACTCAGGTTTCAGATGCCCTATTTTCTCACCACAACATTATCAGCCTGTGACTTCAGAAACATTTGGTGCAAAACATTAAAAAATTAAATGTGCTTGAACAAGTCTAATTACCAACAGATGACATTAGAAGGCCTGATACAGTTAATAGTCCGGCTGTTGTTGTATGTATTGAAAAGGTAGTGGCTGTGGTTAAATGTTTGATTCGCCAAATTTAGGAAAGCAGGTGTGAAAACAAATCTTGGATATCTTATGATGAGATTATTAGTACTCATGTGCTGATCTACTCTACCGAAACATTGTCCAAGTCGGAAAGTTCAAATCTGACAAAAACTTTCAGTTCATGAATTGTAGGCCAAACAATATAAAGTTGGTAACAGAAAATGGCATATACTTGTATATTTAAAACAATATCATTTTATCAAGGAATCTCTCTTTTATTAATTGGTATTTTGCTTGGAGGCTAGCTTCAGGGCTTAAACCATTCATCACTTACTGATACAACTCAATCTTACCTTTTTCATTCCATGAGTATGAGGAAGCATGGTGCTCATCGTGAGAGAAAACACTGATGCTGTGCAATTGCTGAAGCATTGCCCGTCTGGAAGTGTGGCCTATTGTCCCAAAAGGCGTGCAAAAGGGACATTTATTATATAGCAATCAGTCAAAACAAAAACTGCCCACAGAAACACTTGCTGGCATGCAAATTCCATCATAATTAAGAGGCAAGCTCAGGCACTGTCAGGGAATGTAACCCGTTTTGAGCTTGACTGATGAAAATGTGACATTGGTCCCTCCATGGCACACACAGGTGCTTATAGCAACCTGTCACATTTTATATTAGTCTAGCTTAGTCTGAGGTTTGCTCATCCTTCTTTAGAATAACATGCAGGCATGTGCAATTAAAATATTTACTTTAAAAGCAAGTATCTGATATCAATACTGATACTAATGCTGAGTAAAAGCTTCATCTTTTATCTGGGAAAGTAGAATGCAAATTTGATTCTTTTATTTCATTAAATGTGACATAACTCAATTGTATAATGCCTGTTTTTTAATATGGAAGCTTCAATTTTAAAAATATATAGTATAATTATTACTTGGATATTTTAGCTTGTGAGTAAATTTATCAAAGTTCTGACTTGCTTTATTTGGCCACATTGGGATAAGGTAGTATAGTGGTTATGTTACTCGACTAGCAATTCAGAGGCCTCTCAACGAGTGCTCTGGAAGGCATGAATTAAAAATCCCACCATGGCCACTGGGAAATTTAGATTCAATTAATTAAATAAATTTGAAACAAAGAGTTAGCATCAGTAATTAGTTGTACAAAGCCACCTGTCCTTCATTAATGCCCTTTCGGGAATAAAATCTGCCATTCTTACCTGTTCTGGCCTATGTGATTCCTGGCCTATAGCAATACCCAAAATTTGAAAAATTAAGATGTAGCATTTATAACTTTATAAGCAATGCAAACATGAGGTCATCCAGAACTCTGCTGACCATATCCTAACTTGGAAGTCTGTGAAAATAAAATTAAACAATCAAGTGTTTTGGACAATGTCGGGGTGAGATTCTTGAGGAGCATATTGAAAATGATAGTTCTGAAAGGAAGGTGAACAGTACAGGATTTGGGTGAGACCGGATCTGGAGTAGTGTGTGTAGTTTTGGTTTCCAAAGATATACTTGCATTGGAGGTGGTACAGCAAAGATTTACAAGATTGGTCCCTGGAATGAGGGAGTGTAAATCGGGTTTATGTTCTCTGGAGTTTGGAAGGATTACAGGTGACCTCATTGGAAGCTATGAAATTCTGAAGGTGGACACAGATTGTTTCCATTGGTTTGGGAATCTAACACACAGTGGTAAAGTCTTAGAGGAGGAGTCCGACTCAGTTATGACTGAGATGAGGAAAATATTTCTTCACTCAAAGGGTTGTGAATCCTTGGAATTCTTTACCATGGAAGGTTCTGGATGTTCCATCATTGAATATGTTTCAGGTTGAAGTATACAGATGTTTGGTCTGTCATGGAATTAAGGGATATCCGGTGCAAGTGAGAAGATTGAAGCCCAAGATTAGCCATGATCATATTGAATGGTGGAGAAAACTTAATGAGCCTTGTGGTCTACTCCTGCTCCTATATCTTCTGTATAACGCCAACTAGTATTGGGCCCTAAAAGAGAAATTTGTTCAGCAGTTTAGTCTAAATGTGATAAAGGAACAGGAGATAGGAAATTATGCCATGTAGCGATGTACATGTCAATTGTGTATGTTATTGAAAAATAGATTGTTGTATGCAGTGCAAAACAGGAAACCTGACTTTTGTAAACAAATAGCTAAATATCACAAATAGCTAAAGAAAACTAGTCTTCAGTTGAAAGGCCAGTCAGCAATAAAACTGAATGGTCCTCCATAAAATCTGTCTTTTTTGGTTGCCCTTCCTACATCTCTTTAGGCTCACCATTATTTTTTGTCTGATTGGCTCCATAAAGTCGTCTGGCAGTGTTTTTAAATATTAAACGTCCTACTTCAATTGTCATCAATGATAAGAACATCCATCTAATAAATCACTGACAAAAATGATTAAATAATCACAATTCTTTTTAATGACTTTTCAGTTCAGGATCAGTTGCTCTTAAGACTCCAAAACACAAATGCAGAGGTTATATTTCTACTCCTTTCACTGTAACTATTTGTAGATAAAACTGAAATGAACATTTCCCCTAACAATATATGCTGGGTTAACCAGATTAACTTCACCTGAGAATACAATAAACACTGCAGTGTGTTTAATGGTCAGACACAAAATAAAGCCAACATTTAATGTTCTATGTTGTACAGGATTTGGCCTGCTATACCTTTCCCACAGAATGTAGCTTTTATCACACACTGGGTCTCTTTTATTGGTTAATTAGATTTAGTTAACTACACTAACAACTAACTAATTTACAAAGTACTTATTATCAACCTGTAAATTTCATTGCTGATTGTGATCAATTTGGGTTTTGAGTCTTTTTTTTAAAAACAAAATGAAGGTTCACAGCATTAGTAACAGCTGATGCCATTATTATGAGCATCAGCATTAATATTATCTGCAACATTTAATATCAGTCATACAACAAGAAATATATAAACACTAACATGCTAAATTACTCATTTAATTATATCTGGCTTTATGATTGAATGATATATTTAAATAAAATCCAAAAACTGACAGGATTTGACATGGACAAGGACATTGGTATCAACAACGGGCAATGCTTCAGTAATGGAGGTTTGAAGGGATAGGGTATGAGGTACAAACATTCAAGAAAGACACTTTAAAGAGACAGATCCACTTCTTCCTAAATGAGCTGGATAATCATACTGTGATTCAAGTTGTAGTAAAAGGATGAGATATAAAGAGGATACGGTCTTGTCTCAAAGTTAAATGATTTTGAGATACAGAAATGTGATTTTGAATACTTTCTGCAGATATTGGCCAGTATTTTCTGGCCATTCATGCCCTGCCGCTGCTGCAAGCGAGGACGGAGAATTTGGCGCTCAGGCGTGAATGGCTAGAAAATTCCACACAATATATTCCTCTTCACAGTATTCTAGAGTTAACAGAATAATTTTACAGCAATTGACGACAGCATAGCTGGTCCATTGCTATTCCTCAAATTTTAGACTATTTATACAAAGAAGAAACAAAATGTGGATTAAAATGACAAGACAAAATTTTCAGAAATCACAGCTAAATGTACTCTTGTTTGAGATAAGGGAATCTGTTTAAGAAAGGGAATAGAAATGACCCTGGTAATTATAGACCGGTTAGTCTTACTTCGGTGGTTGGTAAATTGATGGAAAAGGTCCTTAGGGATGGGATTTACGACCATTTAGAAAGATGCGGATTAATCCGGGATAGTCAGCACGGATTCGTGAAGGGCAAGTCGTGCCTCACAAATTTGATTGAATTTTTGTGTGTGTTGATGAAGGTAGGGCAGTTGATGTCATATACATGGATTTTAGTAAGGCGTTTGATAAGGTCCCCCATGGTCGGCTTATGATGAAAGTAAGGAGGTGTGGGATAGAGGGAAAGTTGGCCGATTGGATAGGTAACTGGCTATCTGATCGAAGACAGAGGGTGGTGGTGGATGGAAATTTTTCGGACTGGAGGCAGGTTGCTAGCGGAGTGCCACAGGGTTCAGTGCTTGGTCCTCTGCTCTTTGTGATTTTTATTAATGACTTAGAGGAGGGGGCTGAAGGGTGGATCAGTAAATTTGCTGATGACACCAAGATTGGTGGAGTAATGGATGAGGTGGAGGGCTGTTGTAGGCTGCAAAGAGACATAGATAGGATGCAAAGCTGGGCTGAAAAATGGCAAATGGAGTTTAACCCTGATAAATGTGAGGTGATTCATTTTGGTAGGACTAATTTAAATGTGGATTACAGAGTCAAAGGTAGGGTTCTGAAGACTGTGGAGGAACAGAGAGATCTTGGGGTTCATATCCACAGATCTCTAAAGTGGATAGAGCTGTGAAGAAGGCCTATAGTGTGTTAGCTTTTATTAACAGGGGGTTGGAGTTTAAGAGCCGTGGGGTTATGCTGCAACTGTACAGGACCTTGGTGAGACCACATTTGGAATATTGTGTGCAGTTCTGGTCACCTCACTAGAAGAAGGATGTGGAAGTGCTGGAAAGAGTGCAGAGGAGATTTACCAGGATGCTGCCTGGTTTGGAGGGTAGGTCTTATGAGGAAAGGTTGAGGGAGCTAGGGCTGTTCTCTCTGGAGCGGAAGAGGCTGAGGAGAGACTTAATAGAGGTTTATAAAATGATGAAGGGGATAGATAGAGTGAATGTTCAAAGACTATTTCCTCGGGTGGATGGAGCTATTACAAGGGGGCATAACTATAGGGTTCATGGTGGGAGATATAGGAAGGATATCAGAGGTAGGTTCTTTACGCAGAGAGTGGTTGGGGTGTGGAGTGGACTGCCTGCAGTGATAGTGGAGTCAGATACTTTAGGAACATTTAAGCGGTTATTGGATAGGCACATGGAGCACACCAGGATGATAGGGGGTGGGATAGCTTGATCTTGGTTTCAGATAAAGCTTGGCACAACATCGTGGGCCGAAGGGCCTGTTCTGTGCTGTACTGTTCTATGTTCTATAATAGAAAATTCCACTGAAAAACATCTTAAGATGTCCTTTTCCACCAAAACAAAGCCCCAGAGAAGCTCAATTCTTTATAACCAATACCCTATAAAACTAACTCAGCAATTTGCAACTTGGGCCTTCAAAAACAAACTTATTTTGCAATAAAGTCACTCGAGCCTTTTCCAAAACATATATTTAAGAATCTGTATCTTTTCATTTTTGTCCTGTTTAGCAGAAACACCATTCTTTTAATTAACCTGTTCTATTCAGGTACCTATTTTGAAAAATGCAATGCTGATGATTTTAAAATGTAGATGCTTTATTTAAGGAAATACTTCAAAGAGGGGAAAAAGACCAACATAGGTTGTTCAAAGTAAGGTCTGTTCGTCAAATAACTTAAATTTTTAATGATTCTAATTGAAGTATAATCAGTCCTTTAATATTGTTTGTTAATTTACTCAGTTGTCAATCTGTTTAAAAAAAAGCATGATAATTGTTGGCTCCTGTCTAGTTCTATTCATAAAAATATACATTTGCATTTTGGTCCAAACCTGTGTTTTTTTATCCAGTTTTCAGAAAAAGCATGGAAACCTCAAGAATCTATTAAGCTAACAAAAACAGCTAATTAACAAGAATGGCTTTGCAGTAAGGTTTATTAAGAGGTGTTATTTAATTTATAAATACTAAATACAGGAAATTTGATTGGTGTTCTGTAACATGATTTTATGTTCCTGTCATATTTAATGAGGGCATCACTGGATCTTGCTGCTTCTGCGTACATCTCTCAAGCAAAGTTAAGAAGTGACAAAATTAATTAAACGGTTATTATGAGGACCAGATCATGAACCTTCTTTTATAGCGGATGTAGAAAATTTATAATGTATATTTTGTCTAGTTTTACCAGTGCGGAGTCTCTAGGTCCTGATCCATTTAGGTCTATATTTTTGTCTTGATCGAGAGCCTCTCTTTGTGGTGAAAACAGCAGATGAGCCCGGAAATCCTAAGTCCTACCCCTGAACATGGCATTTCTATTTTCGCAGGGCAGGAACGGAGTCAGGCATGTGCAGTTTACAGAGGTAGATAACCATTTAATTCATCAGCTGCCTCCACTCAAGTGGGATTTTGATAGGCCAGGAGTGTGAAACTGGGCATGAATACTTTGGACCAGATAAAAGCTGGTCTGAACTTGGAGGATTCATTTATACAGATTTATATCACCAGGGTAGCCCTCTGGAATGGTAAGATACTCTTTTGATCTGGTCCCAGGACACCTTTGGGGGAGGCAAGACACCCTTTGGGTTAGGTTGGATACTTTTTTGAAGTGTTAAACATAGGCATAAATGTGCATAAAAAGTGCACACACTGTCAAGCTCATTGGAACGATGTCAAAATCAACTATCAAAACTGTCAGAAGGACCTATCAAAGCGATCTATCAGAGCTGTTATAAGGACCATCAGAACTGTCAAGTGGACATGATAAGAGGACCGTTCAGGACTTTTAAGAGCTATTAGAACTGTCAAGGGGACCTGGCAAAAGCAAATCTCAAAGGGAATTTTAAAGTTGCCATGGCATTTAAAAGACCTGCCCTTTAAACTTTTGAAAAAATGTCTGATGGGTATAGGGGCTTAGCTTGACTTGGAAAGTATGGCATTATTAGGATGGGTAGAGACATATACATTAGCATGGGATATGGGAGGTTATGGGGTACAAGAGCATAGGTTGGCAAGGAGGGTATGGGGTGGGTACACGAGCGGAGGGATATTTTTCAAATCTTTTACACAGTACCGGAGCATAGAACCTTCCAGCTAAGCTCTCCTTTGTGCCCAGCAGCCTCTGCATTTGTTCTGGGAGTAGCAGGCCCAACACCCATTTCACCCTGCAGCCCCAGAACAAAAATCCAACTTCAGAGCTGCTTTTCTTCAATTTGGGTTCACAGAGCTGGGAAATATCCCACCTTTAAATCCAGGCCAAAGTACTATTCTATTGCAAAACTATTTCTGCCACTAGATGCCACTGTAAACTAGTGTAGTGGCTTCTTGGATCAAAAAATAGATACTATGATGCCATGAACTGTTCTTAATCATGTTTTATTTGATTTTAAAGTGGAAATTTCTATGTGTCCTAGTGCTCAAAAAAACAATATTTGTTCATTTGTTAAGAGTGGGTAGAATAATTTATTGCTCATTTTTGTATAATTGTCTTTCAATAATAACGATTGCCTAGTCCATATTCTTTTACCTGACTCTTCTCATTGCTTTGGTTAAATCTGCATCCTTTAGTACATTAAATCATTTTGAAAAGGCTGGAGCACATTTGAGTGAACTAATTATTATAAATAATTTTTGTAATGATTTTAAAATTACAAATTAGATGGATCAACTGGGATACTGTCCCTTTAAAAAAGACTGACACTGAAATCATCATAAAACATTGATTTCATTAGCACACAATTTTGATGATGTAATTATATAGAAAACACTTCCAGATAATGCACAACGTATTGGACTAACTTAACAGATATAATTTCAATACATACAGACCAGCAGAATCTTGGACGAAAATACACTGATAACCTGGATTGCTCCACTTCAGTGTGCTTTCTTTCCCATATAATAACTGCCTATCTCAAGCAATTGACTGATTCCTCCCTTTAGTTCATTAGTGTATGACTGACTGACACACACACACCTCACACACACAAACGTTGATTTTGTAGGTCCATTCTTGGGCACAATATTCCTACTTAGAGTGGACTCACACTCAAAATGGCTAGACATCTATGAAATGAAGTTAATGTCTTACTTTGCAGGCAGTGGAGAACTTCAGGCAAACCTTTGCCATCTATGGTTTGCCAGAAGTTTTAGTTTTGGACAATAGAACAGCATATACCAGTGAAGATTTCGAGCATTTCATATTGTCAAATAAGTATATACATACTGCACCTTACCACTCCTTTTCAAATGGATTGGCTGGGAGGTCTATGCAAACTTTTAAAGCAGCCATGAAAAAGCAAGCATCAGCATCCCTACAGACCAAATTAGCATGGCTTTGGATGTCACACATGATCACCGGAGTAACCCTTGCCAAGTTGCTGAAGGGTAGGCATATTCGAATCAGGTTGGATCTGGTGTTTCCACATTTGACAGTGAGGGTGAAGGCAAAACAAAATGTGCAAAAGAAACATCATGATTCAACAAAGCCTGGGAGAATATTTGAAGTGGATGATCTAGTAAAAAATGATGGGACTGGTCAGAGTTGGTTCCCAAATATTGTCGTGGCCAGGATGGGCCCAATATTGTATGAAGCAAAAGTTCAAGGTAAAACACTGAAGAAGCATTTGGATCACTTGAGAAGAAGGGAGTCGCACAGAGGACCAGTTGGGCAGCCGAGTATGCCCGGCAGTGATGCAGTTGAAAGCAGTACGGATACAAGTCAGCCTGAACAAGGATTGAATAGTGTTCCAGTATGAACTGGAGTAGTGATTTGCACTGATGCACCTTTACAAATTGCAAGTCTGATTTCTGAATGTCAAACCAAGTCTATCCCTGCTGCTTAGGCACCTCCTATTGAGCTGAGTGGCTTCCAGAGGGAGAGGAAATCCCCTGACAGACTGACTTTATAATGTACTGACTATATTAAAGAATTAATTTATGGTGTTATATTGTAAATAGTTGAACTTTTGCTGCTATGTGTTAATAGGGGACTTAAAAGGTGAGGGATGTAATAGTAAACCCCTTTAAGATGCAAGGTTTCGGAGGGTCATGTGACCTATTCGGCCAATCAGGTCGAAGAGTGTGAATCCTGGGGCTGACTACAGGCTCTCCTAGGCTGTGTGGAGACTGAGTTGAAGTAATTAGTCGTTCTCACCTGTACAGAGTTATTTCTGTTAATGAATAGTTATTCCACTTGGGGGTCGCTCCTTTTTCCTGGATAGAACAGCTCCATTACTAAAAGGTTAGATGAAAGCTCTGGGTCTAGATGTAAGTTTGTTGGAGCAGCATGACATTTCAGTCTTTAAATTTTTATCTTAGGATACAACCTCATGACAAACATTTAAAAAACTTTAATTCTCTGTACAGGAAAAAGATAATAAATTTAGGCGTTTAAAAATGCCTTCACAAAACGTGTAGGGAAATTGTTTTAGACTGTAAGATGTAGATTTTTTAAAAATTGGACAAATATTTTAATGTTTTTACATAGTCCTGTTTCTAATGCAATGGTCCTATTTCTGTATAAAAGCTTTGACGACATTTGCTATTGAGTGACAGTAATGAGCACAATCCTTCCAATATAATACAATATTATATTGTAAGTTTCTAGAAAAACAACAGAGTAATTTTCTGAGCAAAATTCACAATTTTCAAAGATCTTTAATTCAGATTCCCATACAAGGTCTATCAATTGGGGCAGTAAATGTGTTGCGAACTTGAACATATCTGCTACTTCAAAGTTTGCATTAATCCTCTTGTAAAAAATAAGCTGGCCAATATAATTTTTTTAAAACTCAAATAAGATATACTGCCACTGTTAGGGATCCTATTGACAGCTATCCTGAAAACTGATCAATGAAAATAAAAGTCTTTCCATCCCAGGTAAAGTCAACATATGTGACTGACCATAAATAGGCATCACAATTGATGACATTGCAAGGTCTGCTGCCTTTTCCTATTAATGAAATATAACACAATAAAGAAAAAAGATTTTAAGGGGATAACAGAGGACAAAAACATGGATAACAAACGGGGACATGAGGGAGAAATTCATCTCACAACCAACTTTTTTTTGTATAAAATTGATATAAGACTTCTTAACATTGTAACATGATCTGTGTGCCTGAATCATACTTGTAGTCATATTGGCTCAGATGATTCTTAAGGCATTCCTTCAAAACAGGTGACAGATTTCTTAAATATGCAAAATAGGGTCCTTCAGCAATTACAGGACTCGGAGTGTGAAATTCAAATACAAATAGCTGGGGCTTGTGCTGCATATGCTCTCTCTTATTGCACAGGCATTAAAAAGTTAACTTCAAAGAGATTGCTGGAGATTGGGTAAAAAAAGACCCAGCAAATTTTCAGTTTTTATTTTGGTGGGCCTTCTGAGCCCACAAAAAGTATCTGGACCACTACAGGGATGTTTGAGACCCTATCCCTCTAATGGATCAGCTTCCCTTCAAGATGCTACTTGTCACCAGCTCAGCACGATAACACTCAATTCCTGTTTTCCGTGTTCCACACCTTCATGGAGTTCATTTAAAATGACGTGAAAATAAATTTGGCTTGGGTTTCAGGTAGGAACAGATAGGCATGACGAGATGTTACTTGCATTGTATGCCCTGTTACAGAAGCAAGACAAATTTCTCAGCAACAAAATTATCCAGCAGTTTAAGGAATTCTGTTCTTGCACTTTGATGCCAATGGCTGTTTGTCACTTATTTTGACAAAATCTGTTTATTTAGTTGTTCAGGCTCCACATCAAAGGTGAATTTACAATGAAACACACCATGCCTAGGCACGGGGCCCTGACTAATTGGGGGTGGAGGGGGGTGGTTCCATGCCTAAGTTCACTAGGCATCGGATCAGAGCCTGATTAGTCTACATTTGCTGATTGGGTCAATGCAGAGCAAACTCAGACTCTGATTGGTGAGTCTGCAAGAGCAAGAAAACACTGATCCGAACTGTCCAAATGGTTAACTTGAGGTAAGCATGTGTGAAGAATGCAGAGATGTGACTAAGCGAGAAGGGAGAGGCAGGGGCTGCTAAAATTTTACCATTTTTGTGAAAGGTGAGCAGGTTTGTGACTTGATCCAGGTCAGGCCAGCAACAGCAAGGTACAAAAGCTCGAGTCAAGCCTTAGCCACAAGGAGACAGCAAATGAGGCAGGAGGCTGCCTTGAAGACCCCAGACGAGTGAGGTGAGATTGTGAGAATGTTAGGGGATGGAGGTGGGGGGGCAAGAATGCGAGGGAGGAGTGTGTGTGTGCGGAGGGGATAGCCAGAGTTGCAGACTTGCAGGGAGGGTGTGTGAGGACCTGCTTGCATTTTGGAGGGAGGGAGAGTTTGTGATGTGGTTGGGGATCCATGGGGAGGGAGAGTTTGTGATGTGGTTGGGGATCCATGGGGAGGGAGAGTTTGTGAGGAGGGAATGGACAGGAGAAGAGTAGAATAAGTGCTGTTTGAAATCCAGAATCACAGCTTCGTAGTTAAAAGATTAATCCAGTTTTTGCAGAGCTTGAATTGAAGCTGATAAAAATATGGGATTGACCGTGCAAATTCTTGCTCTTTCAGACATACCATTAAAATCAAAATCAGTTTCTTTAGCAATATGAAGTGATCCTATCAATCTGGCAGTCAAAAACGCAGGAAATTGAAGGTGAACCACCTTTGCATTCTGTGGGGTGAGGGTAAGTGGAGTCAGGAGGGGTGTGAGGGCAGAAATGAAGGTGAGTGCAGGGCCCCCATGAACTATATCTGCCTCTGCTCGATGTCCATCAGTGACTTGAGGAAGAATGGGAGAATTCAGTATGAGATTAATTATTTTGAATTCAGTCATTTCCAAACTTCCCTCGCTTGGATTATAACTTTTGTAGTCCAATCACAGAACAAAATCATGGAACTATTATTCACTGTCTGTATCATCTTCCAACTCGGGGGGGATTGATGCATGTTGGCATTTGGCTTATGCTAGGAGTATGGAAAACAAACCATGTTACAATTATACTGTTAAAATCGCAAATATCCACCACAAAGTTTTTACCCCACGTTTCTCTTCCCAATTTTATCTTCCTTTTCCCTTGCTCTGGCATTGTTGCATAGTATACCTTTAATTTCCCAGTCATTATTCATTTGCGAACCTTGACAAAGGATGTGTGTAGGATGACTGACCATGACTCGTAGCCGAGCCTGGTCCCGTCCTCATCCAACTGCTACAAACATGAATCTCTAGCAAGTGGATCTGGAATGGGAACACTGGTTGATGCTTCTTCTCCCTAGTACATGGTTTCTGTAGTTATGTGTAGCAATTCAAGTAAAATACCCCAATTAACATAGAACATACATAGAACAGTACTGCACAGTACAGGCCCTTCGGCCCTCAATGTTGTGCCGAGCTTTGTCTGAAACCAAGATCAAGCTATCTCACTCCCTATCATTCCCTCTCCTTGGTAAACACTGAAGAAAAGTATTCATTCATCGCCTCTCCTATCTCTTCTGACTCCATGCACAAGTTCCCACTACTATCCTTGACCGGCCCTAACCTCACTCTGGTCATTCTTTTATTTCTCACATAAGAGTAAAAAGCCTTGGTGTTTTCCTTGATCCGACCCGCCAAGGAGTTCTCATGTCCCCTCCTAGCTCTCCTAAGCCCTATTTTTTTAGCTCATTCCTTGCTGCCTTGTAACCCTCAAGCGACCCAACTGAATCTTGTTTTCTCATCCTTACATACACTTCCTTTTTCCTCTTGACAAGACATTCAACCTCTTTTGTGAACCATGGTTCCCTCACTCGACCATTTCCTCCCTGCCTGACAGGGACATGCCTATCAAGGACATGCAGTATTTGTTCCTTGAACAAGCTCCACTGTTCATTTGTGCCTTTCCCTGACAGTTTCTGTACCCATCTTATGCTCCCTAATTCTTGCCTAATCGCATCATAATTACCCCTCCCCCAATTATAAACGTTGCCCTGCTGTAAGGCTCTATCCCTCTCCGTTGCAATAATGAAAGATACCGAATTATGGTCACTATCTCCAAAGTGCTCTCCCACAACCAAATCTAACACTTGGCCCGGTTCATTACCCAGTACCAAGTCCATTAAGATGAACTAAATAACCATAAACTGTGAAGTAAACCACAGATTTTCTATCTCGATGTTTCAGCAACTTAATAGGCAATTTGCTGAGTCACTGAGAGAGCCAAAAAGTTGTATTTAAATTGCAATTAGTAAAGTGGTTACTGTCCCGTATTTCTAAAACTGCCATTAAGAGGTGAGGAGGGAAAGAAAGGGCCATTCACTCAATATATTGATACATTAAAGACAATTAGAATGGAAACCTCTTGAACATAGAACTTTGCAATAAACAACTTAGCTGCAGAAAAAATGTTCCAGTTGTAAAATGTCATAATAACTTTTAAGGTTAAGGTTCATATGTAAATGCATGATATAGCTAATCAAGGCCATTTTCCAGTTTTGTCTTTCATTGCATAAACTGTGGATAAAAGAATATATTATTTCACACTTGCATTTGGCGTAACTGAAAGCCCTGGTTTGTGAGACATTTCCTGTCTTAATCCCAGGTCAATCTGCAAATTGCTAAATGATGACAGCCACATTGTCTCAAATATAAGTAAAGCTGACCAAGGTGGAGAAAAAACTTTTTGTGAATTATCTGTGCATTAAATGTTACTCATTTAGTTGCATATATGTTGCAAGAGGACACAGTGGGCTGAATAATATTGTGAAAATAGGAGTGTTACATGCTCAGGCCAATGTATTATTGGGCACATTGGGTTGCATTCCCAATGTCATCATACCTGATCCGAACAATACAGCTGATGGGACTAGAAATTAGGATTCTGCCCATGTTATTCAAATTTAATAAATAGGACATTTAAGTTAATTGATGTCTCAATTCACTCCAATAATATATAGTGTTTACAGTAAAACACTTGGAGAGTATTTCATGCCAGGTGGGCTTTTTGGTTTTTTAAGTTAGCTTGTATGGACAGGTTTAAAGTCTCCAGCAGCTGATCCGGTGTTTGAACTCAGCAATTCAGGGTGCTGAGACTGCTGGCAGTGCATTATAAAAAGGTGGAGATTCCATTTCATACTTCTCTGATTTCAAGGCCTTATTCTTTCTGCTGGAGTCAATTCTGGCTTTTCACCAGCACCTCAGCATTCTTACTCGGGAAAACATGGAAATAATTGTCTCTCTGGGAGACACATCAGTGAGGAGGCGAGAAGGAGATTGAGAGTGAGAGAAAAAAGGGCCAATTGAGTGTCCAGGATGCACTGAAGGTCCATGAGAATGGCAGAGCTGTGCCAGACCAAGAACATTATAAAGCCATCATGGGTCATCAACAGAGGCACAGGGGACTTATGTTGCCCCATGTGTAAATAGGCAGAGTCAGTGCTACCTTCAGATGACTGAGATACAATGCAAAAAGAGGCTCAAGTTCTCAAGAGCCACAGTCACTCTTGTGTATTTGGAGTCATGACACTTGGGATCACTTTGGTAAAAACGAATGGAACTTTATTCATGATGTGTATTCACTCTTATGTCACCTGCTTCTCTCTGTTTCCTGCTCTACATCTATTTACGTCAACTGCATGTGTGCACGTGCATGAACCGGGTCAAATCTCGCGAGAATACTTCCTTGCATACATTACTATAGCAGGGTCCCATAATGGCCCAAAAGATAAATATGTAACATTTCCTCCCCCATTAATTTGAACATCCCAAACCAAGTTCAACACGAACAATAGTCAATGGGCTAGTCACTCCTACAAATTCAGATAGTCTGGAGGTTGTAGCTCTTGGAACGGTTGGTGGTAAACCTCTTGCATTTTCCTTTTCACACTGATGGGAACCTATGGTGTTTTCATCTTTGCACTGATGTTAGTGGTGGCTGGTTTAACCAGTGTTGACATAAGAACTATAGAGATTGTCTCTGCATCTGAATAGCGGGTGGCGTGTTGACTTCCTCAACAGTGTCTGGTGGTATAGGGGTCCATATGAAAGTCCTGTCTTGATACATCTCAACCAGAATTCTCAACAGGCTTCAATCTGGCGGATCGGTTTTTCCAGCCAGTAACTCGTCTACGTATCTCCCCCAGATAATGTCATCTGAGGTTTGGACAGTGTAAGAGAAAAGTCCAGTTTGTGCAAGGACTGTGGCAGGAACCCATTTCTCCCAAGGAATAATTCCGAGCCAAGACGGTACGGTAGCACAGTGGTTAGCACTGCTGCTTCACAGCTCCAGGGTCCCGGGTTCGATTCCCGGCTCGGGTCACTGTCTGTGTGGAGTTTGCACATTCTCCTCGTGTTTGCGTGGGTTTCCTCCGGGTGCTCCGGTTTCCTCCCACAGTCCAAAGATGTGTGGGTTAGGTTGATTGGCCAGGTTAAAATTGCCCCTGAGATGCGTAGGTTAGAGGGATTCGCGGGTAAATATGTGGGGGTAGGGCCTGGGTGGGATTGTGGTCGGTGCAGACTCGATGGGCCGAATGGCCTCCTTCTGCACTGTAGGGTTTCTATGATTCTAAGACTCCTTGTCCCCGATGGAAAACCCTGTGCTTTGCTTTACTTTCACATCATTCCACTTGTGTTTGTTGTTGTCACACAATCTCCTTGGTTTTTGGAGATTTTAGAAGATTGAAAGCAGAACGCAGCTGTCTTTTCATCATGCCTAATGCAGGAGAGGTCTTGGTTGCAGAATGTGTGGTATTCCGATAGACCAGTAAGAATTTGTGAAGGTGTTGAATCTGCAATCCTTGCACTTTGGTTGCTTTCAAAGCATCTTTCATGGTTTGAATGAAGCGTTCTGCTAATCCATTAGAAGCAGAGTGAAATGGTGCAGATGTAAAGTGCTGAATGCCGTTTTCTTGTAGGAAGTTCTCAAATTCCTGCAAAACAAATTGAGGTTCGTTGTTGCTTACCAGCTGTTCTGGAAATCCAAGGCATCTAAGCATTTCTCCAAGACTCTCAATAGTCTTCACAGATGAGGTAAATGTCATCACAGTGATTTCTGGTCATTTGGCATGAGCATAAACAGTTACTAAAAACATGTGTCCTTCAAAGGTTCCTGCAAAATAAACATGCACACGTTGCCAAGCTTCTTCACGCCATTTCCATGGATGCAGCGGTGCCAAGGGTGGCAGGTTTCTTACTTTTGTATGCAAATAACATGTTCTAGGCTTTTCTTTGATCTCAACATAAAGTCCAGGCCATCTGAAATAACTTATTGCTATTTCCTTCATGCATAAGACTCCACAGTGGTCTTCACATAGCTTCTCTAACACCCATTTCCTCAGTGGTGATGAAACTGTTATTCTGAGTCCCCATGGAAGACACCAGGGAGGATTGAAAGCTCCATTCTCCTGGAGTAGTAGGGTTTCAGACTAGGTGTTAGTTCTGAAAATTTTCCTTGTAAAACCATGTCCATCACTTCTGCGGGTGACTCTGAGGGTGACTCTGAGTGCATTTTTTCACTTGCACTGGAGTGTTGTCTACTTGTATAAAGTAGAAAACATTCCCTTTCTAATTGTCTAAAAAACTAACAGGTAGTGGTAATCTTGAAAGTCTATCCGCGTGACAGTGTAAATTAGATTGGCGGTATTTAATGGTGTATGTGCAGACAAGGGCAATGCCCATCTTTCCATTCCACTTGCTGACGGAAGTGACGGAATTCCCATGGCCCAAAAATAGTAAGAAGTCTCACAACACCAGGTTGAAGTCCAACAGCTTTATTGGGAATCATGAGCTTTTGGAGCACTCACCTGATAAAGGAGTAGCCTTCCGAAAGCTATTGATTCCAAATAAACCTGTTGGTCTTTAACCTGGTGTTCTGAGACTTCTTACTATGCCCACCCCAGTCCAATGCCAGCATCTCCATTTCATGGCCCAAAAATGGTAATGAGTGGGTGATGGTTCCTCAGGAATGCAACCTCTCCCATACAGGAAATGATGGAATTTCTTGACTCAGAAAATGATCCCTAGGGCTTCCCATTAAATTGTGGGAGGCTAGGGAGGAAATTGCGGGTCCCTGAGCAGAGATATTTGAATCATCGATAGTCACAGATGAGGTGCCTGAAGATTGGAAAGTGGCAAATGTTGTGCCTTTGTTTAGAAAGGGCTGCAGGGGAAAGCCTGGGAACAACAGGCCAGTGAGCCTCACATCTGTGGTAGGTAAGTTGTTGGAACGTATTTTGTGAGACAGGATCCACAGGCATTTAGAGACGCAAGGACTGCTTAGGGACAGTCAGCATGGCTTTGTGAGTGGAAAATTATGTCTCACAAATTTGATTGAGTTTTTTGAAGGGGTAACAAAGAAGGTCGATGAGGGCAGTGCAGTTGATGTTGTCTACATGAACTGTAGCAAAGCCTTTGACAAGGTACCGCATGGTAGGTTGTTGCATAAGGTTAAATCTCACGAGATCCAGGGTGAGACAGCCAAATGGATACAAAATTGGCTTGATGACAGAAGACAGAGGGTGGTTGTACAGGGTTGCTTTTCAAACTGGAGGCCTGTGACCAGCGGTGAACCTCAGGGATCAGTATTGGTTCCACTGTTGTTTGTCATTTATATTAATGATTTGGATGAGAATTTAGGAAGCATGGTTAGTAAGTTTGCAGATGATAGTGGACAGTGAAGAAGGTTATCTAGGATTGCAATGGGATCTTGATCAATTGGGCCAATGGGCTGATGAATGGCAGATGGAGTTTAATTTAGATAAATGCGAGGTGATGCATTTTGGTAGATCGAACCAGGGCAGGACTTACTCAGTTAATGGTAGGGTGTTGGGGAGAGTTATAGAACAAAGAGATCTAGGGGTACAGGTTCATAGCTCCTTGAAAGTGGAGTCACAGGTGGACAGGGTGGTGAAGGCGGCATTCGGCATGCTTGGTTTCATTGGTCAGAACATAGAACACAGGAGTTGGGACATCTTGTTGAAATTGTACAAGACATTGGTAAGGCCACACTTGGAATACTGTGTACAGTTCTGGTCACCCTATTATAGAAAGGATATTTTTAAGCTAGAAAGAGTGCAGAAAAAATTTATGAGTTATAAGGAGAGGCTGGATAGACTGGGACTTTTTTCTCTGGAGCGTAGGAGGCTTAGGAGTGATCTTATAGAGGTCTATAAAATAATGAGGGGCATAGATCAGCTAGATAGTCAATATCTTTTCCCAAAGGTATGGGATTCCAAAACTAGAGGGCATACGTTTAAGGTGAGAGGGGAGAGATACAAAAGGGTCCAGAGGGGCAATTTTTTCATACAGAGGATGGTGAGTGTCTGGAACAAGCTGCCAGAGGTAGTAATAGAGGTGGGTACAATTTTGTCTTTTAAAAAACGTTTACATGCGTAATATAGGTATAGAGAGAGGTGGGCCAAACACGGGCAATTGGGACTAGCTTGGGGGTTAAAAAAAAAAGGGGGCGGCATGGTCAAGTTGGGCCGAAGGGCCTGTTTCCCTGCTGTAAATCTCTATGACTATGAATCTGGGGATAGTTACTCTCAACTTTGCTCAAAATTTGAGAAGCAAAAGCAATAGGTCTTTCTTCACCCAATGGCATGATGTGGGAGACTACCACTCCTACACCATAAAGAGATGCCTCAGAAGTTAACTGTAAGGGTAAAAGGAGGATCAAAGTATATGAGGGTTTCAGACTTAAGTAATGCTTCTTTGGCTTGCATGAAGGCATTATTGGATTGATCTGATCATTTCCACGCCCTGTTCTGGCACAAGAGGTTATGTAATGGTTTCAGAATTGTTGTCAAGTATGGGAAAAATCTTCCGTAATGATTTAGCAATCCCAGGAAAAAAGGTAACTGGCTTATATTCTGAGGTGCAGGTGCCTCTGTAATGGCCTTAATCTTAGAAGGAGATTTGTGAAGACCAGTGGCATCAATCACACGTCCCACTGGAAGATTGGAAAAACACACTTGTCCTTATGGACTCTCAGACCATAGTCTTCCAAAAAGGTTCTCATTATGAAGTAATGGGTATTGTTCAGCTCATAATATTGGATTTATGGTGACCCACAAATCCTCATGGATCCATCTTTCGTGATGACTGGAACAATAAGTGTGGCCCACTCGCTTTCAGTTTCCAAAACTCCAGTCTTCACAAGTTGCTCCAAGTCAGCCTCCACCTTTGGCCTAATAGTACATTCAATGTACAATGGTTGGCTTCCATTTTTTTACTTTTAGTTTGGCTATAATTGGCTTCATGCTTCCTAATTCTCCATTGAAAAAAAGTGTGCTTTTAAAATTTTTTCGTGAGGCCTGATTCTCAATTGGTCATCATGTGGACATCAGCCCAATTCAGTTGAATCTTCTCCAGCCATGCACAACCTATCAACATTGGGTAGTTTCTCTTCACAATGTGTAGTGGCAAATCTGCTGTTCGTCCATTGAGCAGCTCAGTCACTTCAGCGCAGCTCTTCAGAGGAACTACTTCTCCTTTGCATGTCTTTAGCACTATCCTTGATGGTTTCAAGGGAACATATTGGAGTTTCTCATTGTAGATAGTCTCTGACACCAGCAAGACTGCTGCCAATATCAACTTCCATCCTTACGGCTGCCCTTTCAGCATTGGACTGACCCAGTATCTGTGTGTAGTTCTGGCAATGGCTAGCACATGTAGTGATAGCTCCTCCTCTGGCTGTCACTTCCCTCATCCACGTCATTAATACATATTGTAAATAAGCTCTCATCCCTGTGGTGCTCCACAGATTACAGATGGTTATCCCGAAAAAGCACCTCTTATCCAAAATCTCTGTCTTCTATTAGTTAGCCAATCCTCTATCCATGCTAATATACTACCCCAACACTATAGGCTCTTATCTTATTAAGTAGTCTTTTGTGTGTAACATTATTGCATGCTTTATGAAATCCAAGTATATTACATCTACTTCCCCTTTACATAACCTGTTCATTACCACTTCAAAGAATTCTAGTGGATTTGTCACACATGATTTTTCTTTCATGAAGCCACATATTTTTAAATGCTCTGCTATTACATCCTTTATAATGGACTCTAACATTTTCCTGATGACAGATGTTAAGCTAACTGGCCTATGGTTAGCTCTTTTTTGTCCCCCATCCTTTTTGAATAAAGGTGTTACATCGGCAGTTTTCCAATCTGGGAATTTATTGACCTTTAACCTGGTTAGTATCCCTTGTAGTTTTTCTCTATTGATAGTTATTGCATTTATTACGCCACCCCCCCCCCCCCCCTCACACACACACAGTCCCCTTCCTTGCCCCTTGATTATTTAGTATTTTTGGAAAGTTATTAGTGTCTTCCACCTTGAAGACTGACACAGAGTATTTTATTTAACTTCTCTGCCATTTACTGGTTTCCCCATTATTATTTCTACAGTCTCATTCTCTAAGGGGCTTATGTTTACTTTGAACACTCTTTTCCTTTTTATATATTTAAAGAAGTTCTTGCTGTTTGTTTTTATATTACTTGTTAGTTTACCCTCAAGCTTCATCTTTTCCTGTTTTTTTTCTGGTCACCTTTTGTTTTTTTAAAAAAACATTCCCAATCCTCTGGCCCACCACTAATCTTTGCCACTTAGTATATTTTTTCTTTCAGCCTAATACTATCTTTAACTTCCTTGGTTAACTATGGTGGATTTATCCCCTTCCTAGAATCCCTTTTCCTGACTGTGTCAAGAAGTATTTTCAGAAATATCTGTTATTGTTCTACTAAGCTCCTTTCCAGGTCGACTCCAGCCAACTTTGCCCTCATTTCTTTGTAATTACCCTAATTTAAGGTTAGCACAGTTTCTCACTCTCAAACTGAATACTAAATTCTACTATGTTATGGACGCTGTTTCCTAGGAGATCTTTTACTCAGATTGTTTTAATAAACCTGCCTCATTTCACATTGCTAGATCCAAAGTAGCCTGATCTCTGGTTGGATCCATAACATATTGTTCTAGGAAACTGTCCTGAATGCACTCTATGAAGTCTTCCTCACAGCTAACTCTGCCAATGTGATTTTCCCAATCCACATGAAGATTAAAGGCATCCATGATTAATGGACTTTTTTTTTAAACATGCCCTCATTATCTCCGGATTCATTTTCTGTCCTACAATAGAGCTACTATTAGGAGGCCTATAAACATGTCATCCTCCAATCTTGTCCATCTTGAGGAATCAGCTGAGGAGAACAGGAGAATCTCCTCCTTGTCTAGTGTCATGATGGCCAACTCAGGGACACCATTTCCAGTTCTGCCTCTCTCCCTGTCATTGTGGGCATGCTTCTCCTGGAAGTAACATTGAATGATTAACACCGTTAGGTTAACTGATATCAGCCTGCCTCCAAAGTGACAGAGGCACAAGCACAATGCTTGGCAGCCACTTTGCATCTTGCTCATGTGTACAAGTTTCCCCCGCACTCTCCTACCGTCACCCCACCCCCCAAACCAAAACAACAAATTCAGAATGGCATCAGTACTAAGACGCATGCCATTGCTACATAATGTTGCCGTAGACCTCCAAACACTGCAAAAGCCTCCAACATTCTCCAGACTACCCTGTAACTTCCTGCCACAAGAATAAACTGAATGAGGATTTGGCCAACCTCAAGAGGTTATTGGCATCTTCTAGCATTGTGTCCTGGTATGAGGCACTAGCCCTATGCTGCTGCCCCCTTCTGAAACCTCCACCCACGCTGCACATCTGGGGGGAACTATGCTCTTCCCATCAACTGGTTTTAGTTGTTCACGCTTGGTGGACACAATCTGGAGGAGGGCATGGAGAGATTCTTCATCAAACCTTGAGGCTGCTTTTGCCCTTCTTTCCTGCCTCCCCTCGCTCCATTGTCTTGGCCATCTATGGAGGAAAACATGCTATAACTAGACAGTTTCTCTATGTTAAGATCTAGAAAACATGTTCATGTTCACATTGAATGCCCCTATGGCAAGAAACAACTTAGACTTCGACATCTGAGAGAAATATTAAAAACATTTACACTTACCTCAAAAAATAGCCTGACACTATATCCTCAATCTAAAATTTCCTTCTATTAGAAGGCGCACATTTGCTGGGTCACCTGACAGTGCCTGTCTCAGGTGGCACTTTCAATGAGTGGCTATGACCTCCTTCTGGGTCACGGCCAATGAATTTAGATACCACACTTCCCACCCTCCAGCACCAATTGGGTGAGCTGCACATTCACTTTGGGCCTCACTGGTTGGAAACACACACTCTGCCCCAAGTTTGTATAATTCTTTTTTTATATGGCGTACTTGAACAGCAGGGGCAGGTGTAAGAAAGTCACCCACTTCTGGGTGCCAGTCCTGTGCACTGCAACTGCATGTATTATTTTGGCAAATTTGGCCGTTAAAGAACATAAAAATTCCTCAACTACAGGAAGGATCTTTGGGTAGTATTCTCAGCCAATACCTGCAACAAATCAGGATGTAATTAATTAAACAGCGTTCTATGTTAAATTGCAGCATTTAAACCTCCTGTCCAATATTAAACTTAAATGGTATTACACTATATAGTATATTGGTATTGTATTTTCATTCAATAACATTAAATACAATATTTTTCATGCAAATTTGCATAAACTTTGACAACACATTTTCGTAAAATATCTTTTGAAACTCACAAAACTAAATTTGAGAGGAGAGCCTCTCAACTATGGAAATAAGGACACTACTTTTATCGAATGAGATGGGAAACAAAACATGTATGAAACAGAAAATCTCCATAGACTAATAAAATAAATAACCTGAATAAATATATGGACTATTTAGTTCCAGTATGGAAATATGATCAGTACAAAAGCTACTTTCAGTATACAAATAGTAGTGCATCTCAAAAGATGAGCAGGAACATTCATACTTTTTGTGTGAGAAAACAGCAAATGGAAAATAAGAAAAGGATAAAGGTATAGAATAATAAATAAACAGGTTATGCCACCAGTAAAATTTCCTAGGTAAAAATACAACTGATTCAATGACTATGAATAATCATTCTTTGAGAAGGTTTTAGATCAGCCAAGCATGGAGTAAAAAAGTAAAGTTAAAGTAAAGTTTATTTATTAGTCACAAATAGGCTTACATTAACACTACAATGAAGTCACTGTGAAAATCCCCTAGTCGCCACACTCCGGCGCCTGTTCAGGTACACTGAGGGAGAATTTAGCATGGCCAATCCACCTACCCAGCACATTTTTCAGATTGTGGGAGGAAACCGGAACACCTGGAGGAAACCCACACAGACACGGAGAGAAAGTGCAAACTCCACACAGACAGTAACCCAAGCCAGGAATCAAACCCGGCGCTGTGAGGCAGCAGTGCTAACCACTGTGCCATCATGCCAGTGAGGAAGAGGAGAGAAAAATTAAGCAGAGATCACATTTTGTCAGGAGTATTTTGGTACTTTTTTAGAATTTGCCTTTTCTCATGAAAAGGTGTGAAAGAAAGCAAAAATACATGCAGTAGTGGCATTTATTATTTACCTATCAGCATTTGGAGAATTCATCCTGTAATAGTTTCATCAACATAATCTCCCGACATACAATTTGACACAGTCACTACATTTCAAATGCAATTAATTGACAGTTTAGGAATATGAAAGCAACTACTGTCCATAAATATAAGCTATTTTTTTCACACATTGATCCTTGTAGACATTGTTAGATTTAAATTTTAACCAAAAGGGAATTTCTATTTGTACTATATAATGACTCCTGTTAAGAAAATAAAAACATAAGAAATAGGAAAAGTAGGCCCCTTGAGCCTTCTCCGCCATTCAATAAAATTATGATTGATTGGACTGTCACCTTAATTCCACTTTCCTTCCTGTCTACTCATAACCCTCGACTCTGTCAATCAAAAATCTGTCTAACTCAACCATGAAAATATTCAATGACTCAGCCTCCACTGCTCTTTGTGAAAGAAAAGTGTGTAGACAAATGATCCTCTGAGAGAACTTCCCCTTCATCTCCATCTTAAATGGGAGACCCCTTACTTTTAAATTTTGTAAGACACAGAATTAATTTGAAAAATGTTGACATCTGCAATATTTATGGCCATTGGAAGTACCTTAACAAGAGTATGTTAATTTTCACATGATTTCTTTTGACCACCGTGAGCTGCAATGCTTGGCAATATTTTTGCATCTTTGTCCTTGAAGGTCAGGTTTCAAAGTGGAGAAAAATGCCTTAAATCTCAGTGATAACTATCTAAACACAAAATCACTTAAACAAAGTTCACCATATTACTATTAGTATAGCAGTAGGATTTTCGCACAAAAGTATGATATTCCTTCAGGAACACTGCACATAAATATGAATTAAGTTCACCAGTTACTTCAATCAGCCTTCATTTATATCACAGAATCCCTACAGAGGCTGCCATTCGGCTCATCAAGCCTGCACCAACAACAATCCCACCCAGGCCCCATCTGCCATAACCCCACATATTTACCCTGCTAATCCCCCTGACAATAAGGGGCATTGAGTTTAAAAATTGGCAAGTCATCTTGCAGATTTATAGAACCTTAGTTAGGCTGCACTTGGGATATAGTGTTCAATTCTGGTTGCCACACTACCAGAAGAGGGTACAGAAAGGATTTACTAGGATGTTGCCTGGTATAGAGGGCATCAGCTATGAGGAGAGGTTGGAGAAATTTGGTTTGTTCTCATTGGAACAATGGAGGTTGAGGGACGACCTGAGGGGCATGGACAGAGTGGATAGTCAGAAGCTTTTTCCCCCAAGGTAGAAGAGTCAATTACTCGGGCGCACAAGTTTAAGGTGCGAGGAGCAAGGTTTAAAGGAGAAGTACGAGGCAAGTTTTTTTATGCAGAGGCTGGTGGGTGCCTGGAACTCGCTGCCAGGGGAGGTAGTGGAAGCAGATACGATAGTGACTTTTAAGGGGTGTCTTGACAAATAGATGAATAGGATGGGAAGGGAGGGATATGGTCTCCGGAAGGGTCGGGGGTTTTAGCCAAGTCGGGCAGCATGGACGGTGCAGGCTTGGAGGGCCGAAGGGCCTGTTCCTGTGCTGTAATTTTCTTTGTTCTTTGGACCGTGGGAGGAACCCGGAGCACCCAGAGGACACCCACGCAGACACGGGGAGAATGTGCAAACTCCACACAGTCACCCGAGGCTGAAATTGATGGTCCCAGGTGCTGTGAGGTAGCAGTGCTAACCAATGTGCCACCATGCCATCTACTATAATATCATTACAGTGGAATTTTTGGCAAATATTAGTCAATTATTATATAAATTAACTATCATTCAGGTCTTAGGATGATAAAACACATGCATAACACAACTCATGGGACAAAATTTAATGCTGGGGAACCGGATCCCACCCCTGACAAAGAAGTCAAGGATGAACTTGTCTCTGCTTGGCAGGCTTGTCCGGGAGGCATTAAACGACTGTAAAATGGTTTGAGGTGAACCCTCCACAGCCATCTGGGAGGAAGTCCTGCCTCCAACAGCTGCTGGCCAATCAAACAGCTGGCAGCTCTGTGGTTCCACCAGCAGCACCAAGAGCTGTGGACGTGGCTGGGATTGCAGGTAGTCCCAGAAGGAAGTCCTGTAACACAGATGAAGGTAAGTCTGGGGCCAGGTTAGCATAGACCATCCATAGCTATCCATAAGACATAGGAGCAGAATTAGGCCACTCGGCCCATCGAGTCTGCTCCGCCATTCAATCATGGCTGATATTTTTCTCATCCCCATTCTCCTGCCTTTTCCAATCAATCCTACTGGTTTTTTTAAATGTAGAATTAATTATACCAGGGTATTATCTATGCAACTCAGAACAAATTACAGTTTCTTTCATTGAAATATTCTGAATGATGATGCATCATACTTGGAACTTATATTTTTATTTTTAAATTGATAAATATAACTAGGTTTGAATCTGATTTTCTCAGCAGGGATTACTCTAAGATGAAAAATTATGACAATAAGACATATTGTCCAGATCTAAATAAGCTTAAAAAACTCACAAGAAAAGCATAGCAGAGGATCATGTTGATGAACAAATTTCTGATTAGTAGAATTTTCAAAGTAGGAGTGAGTTTTCTTTCTTGGCAGTACTCCATTTGACTATCAATTCCGGTAACGTCAGGAAATATTTTGACTTAAGCTACTATGATGCGAAGCCATTGGCTTGGATTTTAAACTGAGTTATTTTAAGCAAAGTAAGAATTTTCACTGGTGGTACAACTGCTAATTCGACATAAATGGAATCACTATTTGGTATCTGATGGCCTGGGTATCTGTGTTGTCACTAGATAGCTAAACTATTTACTATATTATAGAATCCCTACAGTACAGAAGGAAGCCCTTTGGCCCATCGAGTCTGTAACCAACAACAACCCACCCAGGCCCTATTCCCATAACTCCACAAATTATCATCAGTGTTAGGAGTTGTATTGTTTCCAGCTGCTAGTTCCTATTTGAAAGTAATGTATTTGCTATTCCTGGATTTCAGGTCACCGCAGTCAACTGGGAACTCTTAAAGTCACATGTGTCTACATATACATATATACACTCACACACACCTTCTGTGTGGGTGACAGGCAGAGAGACATCCATGCAGGCAGCTGATTGTGCTTTTCGAAAAGGCGGTCGGCCTGGTCCACGACGGTTCAGCTTTGAAGTATCAGCAATGGAAAGGCGCTTCCCGGTATTGCATGGTTGAGAAATAGGGCTTGTGCAGACTCCATTGACATGATCTGAAATAAGTGTAACAAATGGTAAATTTCACAGTTAACTTACTGTATTAAAATGGGCAGTGTTCCATGATGTTTCAGTGTTGCAGCTGGGGTAATTATAGTTGTTCCCAGCTACGATTTTGTAATGAGCTGTAGGAAAAATAGGAGTAACAAAATGCAGAATCAAGAGCCGGGCAGCCAATAGTCTTTCATGTGGGCTGGAGGTAGGATAATCTCTTAACAATTTTCAGTAACTTACTTTAATGAAATTATTGAACAAAAAGTTTTAAAAAATTGTAACAAGGGACAAGCCAGTTGAAGGTTTGAGCGCAAAATGAGCTAGTCTTGCATTTATTTCTTATGTTCTTAAGACTGTTCACAATATTAGCAATAAAACTGACTGGAGGATTGCCTTAATATAACAACTTTAACCTTCCCAAGCCAAGTGATTTTCAGTAAGGCTTCCAACAATATACAGTAAATAGAGATGAGTCAAAATCTTGACCAGAAACCAAAACTAATTTAAAATAGGTCAGCTTGCATAATTAAGAAGAAAATTTAAGTTTGTTTTTCTTAGATACCAAGCAGCTTGAAATGAGCAGAATTTCCATTTTACAAAACAAATCACCACTGATGCTAGAAATAGTTGCTTGATGGTACAGGACTTGGATATTACTGAAAAAAGAGAGACATGCAAGCAAAGGTATAGCTAATTCACCAGTCTGGCTTGGAAGGCGGTGGCAGCAGTAGTCAGTGCCAACGCTGGAGAGGTCAGCCATCCAGTGCAGAAAGAGGATGAGTTATCTTATCTATGCTGTCAGGGTAAGGCAACCATCTCAGCATTCTCAACTAATACACTCTCAAACCCATCACACATTCACTGGAATCTCACTCACTGCCAGCTAAGGGACATTAACCCTCATTCTCACGGAGACACTCACATCTCCATCTGGAGCTTGCATTCTCATCCCATCGATGGCTCCATTCAAGATAGTGGAACTCCCTCTGGGTCAAAATCCTGGAAGTCCGTCTCTAACAACACTGTGCATGTACCTACACCTCAGGGATTGCAGCAGTTCAAGAAGGTAGGGCATCACCACCTTCTCAAGGGCTAATGGGGATCGGCAATGAATGCTGACCTAGTCAGTGATGCCCACATGATAAAGGAAATAAAAAACACTCTCAGATTCCAGACATCCTTATAATATGCCCTGGCATGCATCTTGCTCACTCTCTCTGTTTGTCTTCATGCAGGACAAGCTCGCGCACAATAAAAGGGAGAAGTCCCATGTCAGAGGTGGAGTGCCCAAACTCAAGGTCCTCATGGAGTTTGAAAATGAGCCATAGAGCTAGACATAGAGGATTTTGAATGTGCTTGTGCTGATGGCGAGGTGGGCAGCGCACACCCAAGTGAGGATCCTGTATCAGCTCATCACTCAGACAACCATACTGTGAGTGCTTTTATCTGTTTTAGATGCACTTATAATCTCCCTTTTCTTTCATAAGCACCCAGGGGATCCTAGGGGCATCCACAAACCAGTCGCTCTTCACCAGCCCCATGGACACCACTCAGCAGGAACCCGAGGAAACCACAACAGAAAACCCATCATGGCGCTAACCCATACCCTGCACTAGCACAGAAACACACATCTCAGTGGGACCTAGTTCTAGAGCAGGTTTGCGATCACGATCTGGTGAGCACATCACAAAGTCTGTTCTTCAACAGGTAGAGGCAGGAACATCCCAGATTGCCGGCACTCAGAGGACTGCTGGAGGACACAATTCTGTGGAGGCGGAGTAGGATGATAAGCTTCCGGATTCAAAGCTGCAGTGACAATCACAGGAACATTAAGAAGGAATGTCAGCTGTAATCCTCAGATTGCAACGCACAATGGAGGAGTCCATCCGCGTTTGGTTTGAGATGATAGCGTCAGCATGCCAAAGCACCAAGGTCAACACTGGGAGGCTGGCAACCACTGTGGAAACCTTGGGCCAGGGCATTGATCCTGTACTGTTGCAGGAGTAGTGCTCTATTGCTGCAGCTTTGGTGGCATCAATCTGTTGCTACACGAGGGAGAGACAGGGCACTTAAATCTCACTCCAGCTGCCCCTTCAAGTTGTCGACCAAGGGCCCCAGGGCAACCATAGGGTGGAGGACCAGCAGCTGGATACTCCGAGGCCATCCATCCAGGTGGCTCTGGGACTTTCCAGCCAATTCAAATCCCCTCTTCCTGTGATCCCATCACCTCCAGCTCCACAGTCCAATGAGTGCGCACCTGCCACACAGGGGGACAGCCAAAGCAGTCCGGGGCCCTCCAGGTCTCAGCCCTCCAGAAGATCCTCACCAAGGTCATCACAGACAACAGGTTGCAGCAGTCAGCATTGTCTCCACCTCCACTGTGGATGTCAGGGAAACACCAAGATGTAGTGGTAGGATGAGGAAAGTTACAAGAGTTAGGAGCACAACAATGACATGGGGGTTTAACAGCATATTTATAATATACACAAATGTAAATAGAATCACACTCATTTCACATCTTTTGTGTATGCCTCCTTCTTATGATGAGCTGTGTTGCTGTCAATCACATAATACCTTGGTCCCTCCCCACTTATCGCAGATGTCACTATTAAGGCGCTTTCATCTGTGCAGTCTGCTTCCATATCACCACAGTGTGTGGCCCTCTTCCATACCATTCTCCGATGCCTCCACCTTAATGTTAAATGTGGTTGTTGAACAAACCTTATTCAGATGCTTTGTAGGGTAAGTCATACTTACTCTTGTAAGGATGAGGTGGAGCTGTTCTCCAAATTGTCTGCACTCCTGCAAGTTGAAAACGTAGTGTTTAAAGACAGGTGTGTTCACACTTGGACAAGGCTCATATATTGTGCAACTCCATGTGTTGCCTTTCTGTCAGCAGGGATTTCATGTTCTGAGCCTACACTAAGGGCTCGTGTTTGCTGCTGTCAGTCAGAAAAGTTTTAGACTGTGTTCATCTGCTAAGCTCACCAATGAGTGGGAGCAACTTGCCAACTAAAGCTGACAAAACTCTGCCACATTAATGAACTGGTGTTCAAACGCCCAACCTGAGTGTCTCTCATCCTGTAATTGTGTCTATTGCGGGGTCACTAGCACTAGTTCCAAATGGTGATTTCTGCTGGGCAGTAGAGCCTTTGAGAATGTTCTGGAAGTGCACACCTTAGCTTTAGGTGTGGAGGGGAGCAATGGGATAGTAGCAAGGATGTGCTGAAGCTGAAGTGTGCACTTTATTTGCAATAATGCATGCCCCCGATGGCTTCATATTGTCTGAGCATTTTGGAATTCGCAAGGGCCAAGGCTGGCCATGAGGGCACAATGTCTGTGTTCAAGAAGAGGCATTTCAATATCTGGCAGGTAAATGTTTGACGTCTTCATGCTCAAGTGGTATGCATCCGTAGTAAGGTGAGGAAATATGCAGCCCGGACTCCTAACTTAGTTTGGCAGATGTCAGTGTGATTTGGAAGACTGCACCACAGACAACTGAATCATCTGTCAATGGATTCATAGCAGGCCTTGTCTCAAGCCATGATGATCTATGAGACCCTCTTGGGACTATACTGGAGTGCTCCGCCAGATCTGTCTAGGCATTGGAATTGCATCTTTAGGATGTCTGTGGTGTGTTCCAACAATGTTCAAGTAGTAGTACAAGCCTCGTTGTACCTTCTTTCGGCAAGAGTCTGAGGCTGACGCATGGCTGTCATTGGCCACGTCTTTTGTGGTACCCTTTGTCAACAAGGATCCTGTATGATTTCTTGTTTGGGGTCTGTGATCTACTCAAGATGTATTTGTCATGGATGCTTCCTGGATATCTGGCACAAACTTGCAGATCACCTGTACACTGAACGAATGGTAGCCTTTCCAGTTTATGTATAGCTGTGCCTATTGCCATGGAGCTTTTATTGCCATGAGTGCAGTTGATGGCTACCTGCACCTGTGGGAACCTGGCGATCTCAATGAAGCCCACTGCTCTGGAATTCTGGCTTGTTTGATCTCTGTTGACAATTACGTAATTATGGGCCTTGGCAAAAGGATGTCTGAGACTTCATGAATGCATTAGTGCATGGATGCTTGAGACCCCATAGAGGTCCCCAGTGGAGCCCTGGAAGCCCACCCAATCCCCGTGGCACCAATTCCTGGAGAATGGGGCAAATGTGAGTCACTAGATCCCTGGACATGCAAAGTCGTCGGCAACACTGGTTCTTGCTCATCTGCAGATAAGAGATGTGAGTTCTGTAGACCCTGGGTCTTGTGAGCCACCTACCCATGTTGCCTCTGCAAGTCTTGTCCATTGAGTCCAGAGGGGGCCCTGTTGGCCCTTGGCAATCTAAGCACCTCTGTTACAGGCAGGAGAGAAGGAGAAGATTGTAAGCGATAATGCAAGCAGTGATAAATCCAGGCTCCATCTTCCTGATGGTCTCCTCTCTGCAGTATCAATGAGAAACAGACAAGTGTCAGCATTAGTCTCCAAAGGTCCTTTCTGTCAATGGCTCATCAGTGAACGTGGGTTCAAGGGCTTTGTTCCCATGTCGGAAAGTACCTGCCACTGAAATGATAGTGAGTCTGCGGTTTGTACCAAATTCCCCGCACCTTCAACATGACCGGCTGCTATGGTATTGCTTCGGCCAAGCGCTTGGCTGTGCCGTTTTCAGCCCAAGCACTGCAATTCTCATTCATTGCATGCCAATTCTACAGTCTTTGGAATAAACATGAAAGTGAATGTTGAGTCAGAAAATTAGATTATTTGAGGGGAGAGGGTGGCTGAGGGTCCTCTTCTATGAACCATCCTGGACCAACTTTCTAATAGCCTTCTGAAGTTTGTCCAGTCTCCCAATTACTCTGGAGAATTTTCAAGCCACAAACAGAAAGAAAAGATGAATTAGTGGCACTTTGCTGGATTAGTCTCGCATGAATGAGCATCACTGCTTCACTTCATTGTCATTGAAAGGCTCCTGATATGCCTCAGCTGTATCTCCCTCATTAGGGAATGCACAGTTCAGTTGGATGCCCTTTTAATCGCACCTCCCCAACCGCCGCCAGTGCATGCACATGTCCTCTAATCTGCCTTCACAGGTAGTGTGCCTCCTTATTTTAATTTTGTACTGCACCATTCTGCAGGTTGGAAGGTAGTGGTGCAGAACTCTCACAGCCAGACCAGCTTAGAGAATGGAAAACCCTCCCATCATTCCAGAGGGGCTTAATGTTTAGATTTTCCTCTCCCACAGACCTCTCAATCCTCTCCCTGTATCCTGTGATTCCCATTGCGTTTGTGGTGCATATCCACTTGTTAGCCATTGAACATTTTGAAGTGGATATGCCTAGGCTCCACCTGCCCATCTTGAGGTCACTTACACAGTTAAACATATACAACCATCCACTCCCCTTTCCCACCGCCCAGATACCCACATAATGCCTTTTCCCCATCTGAAGGCTGCAGATGCCTCCCCTGACTGAGTGTACTAGCTGTGCTCCATTATGATGCTTAAAAACCCCATGGACCCAGGTGCGTGATGCTTCGATCATGGCCTGCACACAGCATCCAGGGAAAGATGGAGACTGAAATGACATGCCCTCCTCCCACCTAGACTGGAACTAGAACAGTAATTGCCAACTCAGCAATGTAACTTGAGGCACTTCTTCACTCAGCACTCCTCTTATTCCACTCCCAAGAGGCTTATGTCAATCTGTAACAGTCCTCCCCAAATATAGCATTGAGGACACTAACACCCCTACTCTACCCCAGTCATGTCTCTGAGCATGCCATTCCCCACTCATTGCCCCCAGTACAACCCTAACTAACACTGCAGACCCTCTCCTAGCTGAAACCAGTGCCCATCTCCCCCCCCCCCTCCCCCCCCCCAGATTTCTACTCTTGCCAAGAAGTGGTCATATCAAGGTTGTAAAGAGCATTCTGTATGACTGTTACCATGATGAACCATTTCTCCTCATCCTTCCTAATTTGTCTGCAGTCTTCAACACAGTTGTTCACATCATCCTCACACAACTTGGAACCAACTTGGTTCCATTCTTATTTTTTCAATTATAATCAGAGAATCACTTCCAAAAGCTTTTCTTCCCACTCCTAAAACACTACCTCTGGAGTCCCACATGGATCTATTTTACTTATCACCTACATGCTGCTCCTCAGCAACATCATCCGAAAACATGTTAGATTGCACATGTATGCTGACAACACTCGACTCTACTTCACTACCATGTCTCCCGACCTCCTCCATCGTCCCTGATCTGTCTTATTGCTTGTTTGACATTTTTGTAGTGGATCAACAGTAATTTCCTCTTATAAACTATTGGGAAGACTAAAGCCACTGTTTTCGGTCCCCAACAGAATCCCTGGTCACTGATTTAATCCCTCGCCCTGGCAGAAACAGCACATTGGCAACCTTAGTGTTGTGTTTGACCCTGCAGTAAGTTTTCTACCACATATCCAGTCTAACACCAAAACTGCCGACTTCCACCTCTGCAATATTGCCCAAATCTGCCTTGCCTCAGATCATCTGCTGCTGAACTCTTATCCATACCTATGAAACATCCAAACTTGATTATTCCAAAGCTTTCCTGACAAGTCTCCTATCTTGCACCCTACATAAATTTGTGCTCACAAAAAACTCTATTCACCCATGTTCACTGATGTACATTGTTGCCTGGTCTGGCAAAGCCTCAATTTTAACATTCTCATCTTGGATTTTGAATCCTTTCATGGCCACACTTCTCCCTGTCAATGTAACAACCTCTAGTCCTACAAGGTTTCAACATCTTGATGTTCCTCCAATTATGGCATCTTGTACATCCCTGCCTTCAATCGTGTCATCAATGGCAACTGTGCTTTCAGCTGCCAAAGCTATAATGTCCAGAAATTCCCTCCAAAACTCTTCACCTTTCTACTTCTCACTCCTTAATACCTCCTCTTTAACCAAGCTTTTGATCCTAAGTTCTGAAATCTCCCTCTGTGGCTCAGTATAAAATTTTGATTAACTGTGAGTATACTTACTTGCTTTACAATGAATTTACAATGAAACTGATGAAAATTTGATCAAAATGGAATAATGACATTTATATACTGCTGCTACTAATAATAAAACTTCCATTGGGTAAATTATAAGCTGAACCACATTGTTATTCTATATCCCAGTAATTGGGTATTATTCACCAGGCAATAGTGTTGTGCCAAGTGGATACTGACTAGTATAAGAGATTTTATGCCAAATATTTTTGCTTGGATTATATTTCACTCTCAGATGTCTTTTGTTTTATATCCATTATTACTGGTACAGTAACTCATTTCCAATTTTCCAACATTTTATAGTATAGTTTGACAGCATGAAGACTTTTATTTTTTGATTTTACATCAATATGTTGCAACTCCATAATATATTGTTATATAAACAAGATTGAATACTTTTTGCATCAAAAGGCCTTAATGTCCACCATGCTAAAGCGTATGAAACAGTTTGGGAAGAACAGATGGAAAGAAATCACCAGGAATTAAAGTCCAGAAATATAAACAGCATATAAAAGTGAAGCCTATCACAACATCTACAAGGCTCAAATAATGGGATGGATTACATATCTGTATGCTACTAAAAATATACCATGCACTTGCTGCCCACTAGCAATATTTTCTGTAACAAACATTCCATCAATATTTATGCCAACATTTAAAATAGAAACTAACTATAATGAAAACCTTCAAAAGAACACCAACTTAATTGAGAAAATGTCTATGAACATTTTGCCCACATGCATGTTGATAAATTAATTAAATTGCATAAAATGCTTTGTCTGCCATTTCATTCTCCAACTAAAATTTAATATACAGAGTAAGTTTTAAACAGGAATTTAAAAATGAAAATTACATATTTTATAAGAATAATTAAATTTACATGTTAACTTGCCTTTCGTGTCACTGAATGCCTTTCAAAAAGATTTTACTTCAAGGTCGCTAACCTTTTTCAAAATAATCTTGAAAAACCTGGGTTTTGGATGGGTCTTCCCGCCCCCCCACAATCGCTTGTTTTTTGGGGGGTTAAATAGTTTTCTATGCTTCCAATATGGTAGACGGGAAGCCTGTGCAAATTTCCTGCCAGAAGTGTAACACCTGCCATATTGGATAAGATAGATGTGCTGGAAACAGGATTGCACTAGAAACAGGATTGCACATTGGGAATATTTTAAGTGCAGTATCTAACAGATTAAGGTCCTGTACACCTTGCAGTGGGGCTGGTTAGCTCAGTTGGTGAGATAGCTAATGTGTGGTTCAGAACAACATCAACAGTTTTGATTCATGTTCTGGCTGAGCTAAACTTGGACCTGCCTCCTCACCCTGCCACTGAAAGTGGAAGGCAACATCATGAACAAAAATGGCAAAAAAATGGTTCAGGTTGAAACATCAGCAGACAGTGAGCGGACCTGCATTCAGACAAGCACACATGAATGAATAAATGAAGAAACAAACATAGGAAGGAACGAAGGAAGGAACAAAAGAATGAAGGAAGGAATGAATGACATTATGAACGAATGAACATCTTGCAACTCCCATTTTGAATTTTTGAATGTCCCAGAACTTCACATGCCATGTGTTGAATTTGCAGGATACATTGATGTGCTAACTGACAAGAAGGCCCTTTCACCACCACAATTTAAAAGGCTCATGCAGTACTTATAGGTTAGTTGTTGGTTTATCATTTTAGGCTGCTGCTTGACTTGTGGTCATTTTTTTTGTATGTTGTATTCCTCTATAATAGTTCACTTTATGCTGATTCCACACATTGTTGTTGCTTCCCACATAGACTGCCTGCCAACAAGAATGGTCTTATAGAGCTGCCTTTGAGCTCGAATATGAGGAAGAGCAGCCAGGAAGATATCATGGAGAGAAGCAGCAGCCAGAGGAATGAGGAGGAAGTTATTTCCACAGATTCGGCTGTGTTTCTTGCTCACCACAGCCAGGTTTGAAAGCAGCTGTACATAAAATTTAGTGGGTAGTCTGCCTGCCACATTACTGCCGTCCCTGTCCACACCGGAATGTTACCAGCAGTGGCATTGGCATCCCACCTGCCAATGGGCCACCACCAGGATTTAACTGACAGTGGGTGAGGCCCATGCAAAGCAGCCAGCAGGTTTCCCTGCACAAACTCGCAGTGGGTGGGAGTGGGATCCTCTTTGATGGGCTATCTTCCCCATGGCCTCTCAATCCTCAACCCCAATTCCCCTTGCTTGGGCTTGCCAGCTTGGCACCCAGTGAGATCGCCAAGCCCTTAGAAAGTCCACATGTAATGCTGAATACCTGCTCATTGCTTGACTATAGTACCAAAAGTAGTTATTGTTGCCTGTGGCACTGCCAAAATTGCAGAGCTGTTAGTTTTCAATTGGCCGATAGCTCTAGGAAGTGGGACTTTTATCCCTGAGTGGCAGAAATCCACCCTTCAGTTAATGACTAATCAGCCACTAAATGGCACCTAGTGAAATCTAACTCAGTGTATTCAAGGAATGCAGATTTATCAGAAGTAATGCATGAGGCACTTTCGCTTCAAGATGTTGTTACAGAGCTTTCCTATCTACTGATATTTAAATCTAATTTTCTGAAGATTGACATATGAACAAATCATTTATAGCATGAATCTTTAAATGATAAATCTTGTTTGCAAACTTTCTTGAGGAAGATTTGGATTGAAGTTAAAATGTAGCGAAAATTAATGTCTAGCTCATTACCACTCCATCTGTTTAAATCATAGGGCTGGAATTTATACTCCCCTGCTCATGTTTGAAGGCTGAGAGGTGGCATCTATAATGGCCTTCCCACCACCTTTACCCACCTCCCCTGATCTGGCTCCTATTTCATTGAGGGGCTGGAGGTGCCAGGCAGCCTTGTTGTGCTTGAGCCTACTGAGACCTTTAAATAGTCAACTAATGACCACTTAAGTGCCTCATCTCAACGCCGCTATTAGTTTACCTACAGCGGAGAATGCCCATGGCATGTGGGAATCCTGCAAACTTTCATTGGGTGAGCGGTGTTGGACAAGGGGGTGGGATCTCCTTTGGGGGTCCCCTTTGCCCATCAAAGACACCCCCTGACCAAGATCATACCACCTCTTTAACCCTCTGGTTTTTTCATATGCAGGCTCCTGACTGACCTTTTAGTTATTAGAGGCGCAGTAATCCAAGTAAAATCCGAGTAAAATCCAGTCCATACAATCATCATTAAATCCCAGTATGGCTACAGTACAAAAAGGAGGATATTTTTGCATTTTGTGCCTGTGCTGGCTCGCTAGAAGAGGAACTCAGCTAGTCCCACTCCCTTGCCTTTTCTTCTTAGCCCTGCCAGTTTTTTCCCTTCAGCGAATTATCCAATTCCACTGTGAAAAGCACAATTCCCACACTTTCAAACAATGCATTCCAAATCCTGATCACTCACTGTATCATAAAAATTTTCATCATGTCATTTTTTAGTCCTTTTGGCATGTACCTTAAATCAGTGTTGACTGGTTCTTCATCCTTCTGCCAATGTTAATAACTTCTCCTATCTACCCTGTCTAGACCCTTCATGATTTTGAACAACTCTTTCAAACCTTCTCTTGTCCAAAGAGAACAGCCCCAACTTCTCCAACCTACCCATAACTCTTAAGTCCCTCATCCCAGGAACCATTCTTATAAATCTTTTCTGCACCTTCTCTAATGCCATCACATGCTTTCTAAAGTGTGGTGCCCATAACTGGGCATAACACACCAGTTGAAGCCAAACCATAGATTCACCATAATCTCCTTGCTTATTTACTCTGTGCCTCCATTTATAAAGCTCAGGATCCCCTTTGTCTTATTGACTGTCTTCTCAACCTGTCCTGCCACCTTCAATGATTTGTGTACATATTTGCTTCTGCACCCAACTGTTTAATATTGCCTCTCTTCATCCTTCCTACAAAATATATCATTTCACTGCATTAGATTTCATCAGCACGCATCCCCCCATTTAACCAGTCTGTCTACCTTCTTCACAATTCACATTATTCCAAGGCTTTTGACTCCATAAATTTTGAAATTGTGCTCTTTATAATCAAATCTAGGTCATTAATAAAGGTAAAGTCGCCATAGTCCCAGATAACCATAGGCTGCACTCTCCTTTGAGGGAGAAAAATGACTGGTGGTGATTTAACCTGAGGGTCACCACCTCTCAGACGAGGAGCTGGTACAGGAATTGAACCTGCACTGTTGCCATCGCTCCACATCACTAACCAACAGTCTAACCAACTGAGCTAAACCGACCACCATTAATATGGTCATTAATATAGATTGAAGAAAAGCAGTCGTCCTAATACCAACCCCTGGGGAATCCTACTATATACCTTTCTCCAGTCCAGATAACAACTGTTCGCCACTAGTCTGTTTCCTGCATGAGTCAACTTCGTAGCCATACTTCCTCTGGCCCTTTCCACAAGCTTTAAATTTGCTGATAAGCTTCTCATGTGGCATTTTGGAAGTCCATATACACCACATCAATTGCATTAACCTCACGAACCCAGTCTGTTACCTGATCAAAAAACATAATCAAGTTAATAAAACATGATTTGCCTTTAACAGATCTATGCTGGGTTTCCTTAATTAATCCACATTTTTCCAAGTGACTGTTCATTTTGTCCTGGATTACTGGATAGGAATTTAATTAGAAGAATGCAGCTTCCGACAGCAGTAGTGGCAGTGGACGTCACTGCACTCATATGTTGGAAGCTGTTATGCATGTAATTATGACACTTGTTATAAGTGCATGCGGCAGACACATGCCCCTGTTATAAGCTGGCTCAATACTAGTCAGGGCTGCCTCTCTGCAAGCAGGGAAAACTGGTGCTAAGTCATGATATAAATCCACCAGCTATAGGGCCATTTATATTTTTTTGTGAATTAAAGCCTCCACCCTCTTTCACACCTTCCATCAAATAACACTCGTCATTCTTCTTCCCCACCTATAATCCGGCAAATCACTATCTTGGTCTCCCATCACTCCCCCTTCCATTCAGGAAATCATTGTCTTGAATTCCTATCATGTTGCCTTCCATCTGGCAAATCACCTGCTTGGAACCCCTTTACTATTCCCCATTCAGCAACATGTTCACATACAAAGAGTGGCCCAATAGTTCAGCAATGCTTCCAAGCAGGCTCTCCTCTAGGTCATCTGGGAATGGTAGGAGGTGCTTGACCAAAGTGGCCTGGAATTCACAGAGGTGGTGAGCAGCAGGGAGTCCAGCCACAAACCTGTGTGCAGTGCTGCAATAGCTCCGGTCAACCTGGGTAAGTGGCAATCTGGTATTGCATGGAAGGACTTCTCATGAGGGTATCAAAGCAAAGGGACTTTGGTAGTAGGGAGAGGGGCCAGGTTGGTGAATGCATGGTCATCATCAAAAAAGGCCAGACTTTGTGACAGTTGTACATGATAAAGAGATTAGGTAGCAGTTACAATGCGCGGTAGACATGTGGCATTGGGACACATGGGCACAAGGGGGTTAGGTGTCACTTGGGCATGTCACTAAGTCTCCACTTTGTCATGTAGGACAGGAGACCTTTAATGCCAGGGAGAGGGCCAAGACTGGAAATGGGGTGGATGACAACAAAATATTAATGCCTTGCAAAGAGGAAGCATTGGAGATTGCAGGACAGCGGGAATGCAGAGGGCGAGGCTAGGCCAGTGGAGTAATACTCCAACCTGGTGTTCAGACATTGTCGCATTATATACACACATTAAACTCTAGTTTCCTGATAAGTACAGCTTCTTAATGTCTTTCTTGTTGTTCTCCACGGCAACATAGGTGGAGAAGGGCCAAAGCTCATGGTGGAAACTGACAACTACAACCCTGATGAAGACCAAGAATACTCTGAGGATGTGATCTGCTTATCCCTCATCCTCCAGCAGCACAATTACACTCATGTGAATTTTCTGCATAGAATCAGGGGCACATGCTGATGATCTTTTCACAGACACATCCCAGCAGCTGAAGGAGGCTGCATTAGCTGATCTCCCTAACAATGGGAAGACTGTTCAGGATCAGGACCATTTTGAGCACCAGGCTGAAGATGGTCCTCTGGTACTATTTCTATATCTATGGAAGATCATGGTCAATGCCTCTGTAATTTTCATTCTTACTTCTCTCAGTATCCTCAGATGTATCACACCTAGTTCTGGTGAGTTATCAACTTTAAATATAACCAGCCTTTCAAATATCTCTATCAATTTATAGCCCATCTAGTGTTTCTAACCTTTACACACTTTATCAAGCTTTACCTTAGGGTTCCAAACTTCCATACAGAAACCAATGTGCACAACTGACTTAACTGTGTTTAGAGGGATTAAAATGTGGGTTGCTTGGTGCTGTGAAGTTGAATACAGTAAACTGTTCAGGTGCTTGACAAAGAAAGTGTTTTAGAGGTATGTGGTAGCAAGTAGTATATGGTAGTCGTCAAACTTTGGTATCAGCTGTATGGACCACACCTCGTACTCAGTCTGGCGATGGGTATGCACATATCATCCACAACTTTTACCACATGTAAATGTGGAACAGGCCATAATAGAACCACATTTTCAACTAAAGTTGAGAATGATTATTCTATAGTTTACAAGTTATTAATAGCTCACAATTGTGGGCTAGTCATGAGGTTTTTGATTAAAAGTAATCAAATCTTAGAAGAATTCAGGGATCAACAAAGGATATGTCGCAAATTTGACCTTGGATGCTGTTGAGAGAGACTGCACAAACATCTGGAGTGACACATGCAAAGGTATAAAAGAGATTGACTGCCTTCCTCTTCAGCAAGTTGTCAACCTTGACACCTCATTGCAACTTGCCAGTGGGCAAGATGCAATATCAGCTTCTTCCCATGCTGAGCTGGCTTCTTGGGAAGTGGCCTTGAATGAGCTTGAGTTTTCTTTGTGGACACAGGAGGAGTTGTTTCTCCTCACATTAAAACAAAAAATTGAAAACATCTTCACGTCTTTTTGAGCAGTTTGCAGCAGCCCCTTTAGGGACAGCTAGTTTGACAGCTTAACACCCAACCTAAATATATAGTGAACGGATTCCTGAAATTTGCAATCAGATCCCAGAAGTCAGTGTAGGACCACGGTTTCCATATTTAAGCAGTTTTTTTGTGGGTGGGGAGTTGCACACCCATTTAAGACCTACCTACCTGAAGGTAAATCATGGATATACGTTGCAGCTCAGCTGCATGCTCTACGCTTTTGAATTGCTGGCCAACTGTTTTTCAGGCAAGAAATGGGTGACCAACTGTTGAAAACCACCCTCTTTATAATTTTATCCAAGGGCAATTAATTTTGAATCATGCAATATGTTATAGCACGTGATTCCTGAAGTGCATTTTTTTCAGAACCAAAGCACTTTAACAATGTGTAGAATTTAATATTGCGACACAGGTCAAGTCTAGAGGTCTCTGAGAAAAGAAGTTCCTCCTCATTTCAAGAAAATCCTTATTTTTAAATTGTACCCCCTAGTGAAGCAATAGTGCTTGTTGTTGACCTTTAAGAAAGTTGCCTCTAAAGATTTAGCAAAATATGTGGCTTTTCCCTTTCCTCTTGGCAATTTAATTCTTGCGCCAAGCCAAAGGGATCTCTTGCCATGTAGCAACAGTGAAGACAAGCAATTAAGCAGCAAATCACAATGAGGTATTCACACATAAACCAAGTAGTTACAGCACTTAATATTTTAAATTCATATTTTCAAACTGGGAAAAATCATAATGATTGCTTTCAGACTGAAGCAAAAATAAAGATATACAAACTTATTTTGACTTAGTTTGACATTCCACAAACAGAACATTAGTTTCTCAGGGCCAGTGAGGATGTTTAGCAGCATATGTGAAGTTTAGTATGATGTTAAAAACCCAGTTACAACACAGTCAATAAGGTATAACTATACTATTTCTTACCGCAAGATCAACAGCACAAGAATGAAACTTCTCGTCAAGTCATACAATTTCCCATTATTACAATCTAGGCAAATCTTTATCGTGCACCTTTTTATAGAAGCAGAGAATCACTGACAGGAACTACTGGATTTCTGTAATATTCTGTATGTCTGTAGACTTCTGAAGTTGCTGACAGTTTTAGTGGAGTAATGATAACAAATACTGATGATTTTGTCATGATTTCCACCATAGATTCTGGGCCATTGTTCACTATTATCAGAAATATACTATCAGAAAAACTGATATTAAACGCATGTGTGATGTATGTTGGGAACAGCTACTCTATTGAGTATTGAATAAATTAGAGCCAAATACATTCTTCAGAATAAAGGATGTGTAATCTGGCTTAATTTTTGGTTCAACTTTTAATAAATAAACGTAAATCTATCAAGTTAAATCGGAACTAATAAAATAGGGATCAAAAATACACACATACTATTTTGTCTCAGCTCCATATTTTCTAATCCATTCTAATATTAGCTCAAGTAATTGTGTAAAATGGACTAAATATAGGGCGGCACGGTGGTACAGTAGTTAGCACTGCTGCCTCTCAGCGCCAGGGACCCGGGTTCAATTCCCGGCTTGGGTCGCTATCTGTGTGGAGTTTGCACATTCTCCCCGTGTCTGCATGGGTTTTCTCCAGGTGCTCCGGTTTCCTTCCACAGTCCAAAGATGTGTGGGTTAGGTGGATTGACCATGCTAAAATTGCCCTTTAGTGTCAGGGGGACTAGCTAGGGTAAATTCATGGGGTTACGGGGATCGGGCCAGGGTGGGATTGTGGTTGGTGTAAACTTGATGGGCCGAATAGTCTCCTTCTGCCCTATAGGATTCTATGATTATAATTTTATGTGAGAAGAGGCCCTGCATAACCCAACCTACCAATTTCAGATTTGTGCTGACTTCTCTCAGATTTCTGCGTATTGCATAGTCAAAACAATTTTCTAATTTGATCAATTACATTGGATTAAATTCAAAATTATCATAAACCAATGGCTCATAACATACCTTCATAAATGGTTCTAGTCTTCTCAAAAGTTTTCACTGAGTTTCTTGAAAAAGTTGTTTTCCCTTCTACACAGGAACTTTTCACAGACCCTAGAGAGCAAGATGGTAACTGATTCCTGAAGTAAAACTTTAATCTTTTGACTGAATTTATTATTTACAGTCACATTCACATAGTATTGAAGTTAAAACATTCCTTTGAGTTGTTTTGGTACACACTGAATGTTGTCTTTAAACTGTATTTTACCTTGATTCCTATCTCTTTCTTCCTCTAAGAATGCCTCACATTAGTAATTAATTGCATTTCCTCCTCTTGCTAGAGTCAGGTGATTTGAATGACACCATTGCCTATAAATATCACCAATTCCACTTCCAAATGAACAATTAGAAGGCATGTTTGCAGTGAGCAAAATATTTCTGTTTTCCCCTCTCCCATTCAAAATGGAGCATGCTTCATTCTGCCTATCGGGCTGGTGGAAATTGGTGAAACATTGTCAGTTTCAGGTGATCTTAAGTAGCAGTTTATTTTGAATTAACAGTATACTACATTGTTAATACTATGGGTCGGCTGCCAAGCTCATAATTTAAAATATACAATAGTAATGCATTACTCAGTTGGATTATGGTATCTCATTATTACATATTTCCTTAAAATCATTAAAGCTTTATTGTGGCTGTGTAACGTTATTGTGCACTAACCATACCACAAACAGATTGATGTCCAAGTATGATGAAGCATGAAAAATGCACACATGCCAACTATCTTCTTTTGAAGGTGGCACGGTGGCACAGCAGTTAGCACTGCTGCCTCACAGCGCTATGGACCTGGGTTCAATATCTGATCTTTGGTGAGTGTGTGGAGTTTGCACGTTTTCCTCATGTCTGTGTGGGTTTCCTCTGGGTGCTTCGGTTTCCTCCTATAGTCAAAAGATGTGTATGTTATGTGGATTGGCCATGCTAAATTGCCCCTTAGTTTCCAAAAATGTGTAGATTAGGTGGATTGACCATGATAAATGCATGGGGTAACAGGGATAGGGTGGAAGAGGATGGGCTTGGGTAAGATGCTCTTTCAGAGAGTCGGTGCAGACTTGATGGGCCGAATGGCCTCCTTTTGTATTGTAGGGATTCTATAGTGATTGACAAGGATAGTCAACATTTGCAGCCCTGCTAATGCTGTATGTGCTTAGAGATTAGTGGAATTGCTCTTCTCAGTCCTTCTCATCTTGACTTCGCTGGCCCAGATATTCTGCTAGCTACACTCCTCCTTGGTTCATTTTTCTCGTGTTAAATTGCAATGAAGGGACTGAGGTAGGAGTGTGTTGGGAAAAATAGTTGCTGGGTGTGGGGTGAAGAGAATTATGAAAGCAGAGGTAGAGAAGAATGCAGAGAAAGTGAAGGGAAGAAGGGGGTGGGGACAGAATGCAAGGGATAGAGAGGTAGGGATAGAGTGCATGGCTAAGGGAGAAGATAAATTGCACGATAAAGTAGAATGATTAGGAGGAAACCGAAGCACCCAGAGGAAACCCACACAAGAGGAATGGAAAAATAAATTTCATTACACGAGTTAAATGGATGGCAATAAAAAGTAAGGAAAATGGGTGATAAAATGAGATGGGAAGCATGAACTGGGAAGCAACTTGGGTTGTTTGGAGCCGGGGGTGGCAGGGTCGAGCACCAGCTTGGATTGATGAAAACGAGGGACTGGTAGTATTAAATGGGAAGGTTAGAAAAGATAGTGGCTGCAATTTTGTGGCTGCATCACACGCGTCCCAGATTGCGTGGGGTTGAAGAATTGTGGTGGAAGCCTCTAGCATGTTTAGCGCCAGCAAAACCCCCACTGGGATTCTCCCTGCCCCAGGACATAATCCCTCATTGGATGGGAACCAGATTGGCATATTTAAGTATGCTTTGGCAATTTCAAGCTGCATTCTTCCTGCTTCCGGGATTCTCTGGCCCTTGGGCACAGCGGCAACCCGGCAAGAATCACTTGTGGTCTCCAAAAATGGAGATCAGCCATGATGGCCACACCAGTGAACTCAGAAACCATTGAAGCCACAGGGCCATTGGGTCATGGCTGGGCAATGCCCTTCTGATATTGGAGGGCCGAATGGCCTGTTCCTGCGCTGTAATTTTCTTTGTATTGCAGACCTTGGCACTGCCAGGATGCTGGGGGTGTGCCAAGGGGATGGGGCCTGAGGGAAAGTCATGTTTAGCATGTCATTAACAAGGCCCGCACGGCATCGTCTGCCCTAACTTGAACTTACCTCGTCATCGATCGGTCTTCATGCCGGCAAGAATTACAACTGGTTTCCAACAGCGGAGACCAAACATGATGGCCTCGCTGGGAGGACTGGAGGCCACTGATGCCTCCAGGTGGTCGGGCGTATAGCCAGCAAGTGCTCATGGGGCAGTGCAAGCCTGGCAGTGTCCACTGGGCACCCTGGCACTGTCCACTGGGCTACATAACTGTGCAAGGGACAATGCCAAGGGGGTGGGCTGATCGACAGGGGGGAGCTCTGTAGATGGGATGGCTGATCGTCAAGGGGAGTATGCAACATGGTGTGATCACCGGGGGGGAGGGGGGGGGGGGAGCGGTATGCAAGGGGAGCTGATCGGCAGGAGGGGATGGGGGGAGATCGGCAGTGGGAGCGCATGCAGGGTGGGCTGTGGAGGGGATCATGGCTGGGGAGGGGATCATGGCTGGGGACTCATCAAGAGGCTCCTGATGCCGGTGACCTGTGTTGCCATGGCGGGGTTATCTCCTGTCGCTGATGATGGGAAGGGCAATGTCTGTGGGGTCTGGGATGTGGAGGTGGCAAAATTTCTCCCAATTCGCTGGGAGATTAAGGTGCCTGCATAAATGGCGCCCTGAACAGTCTGCAGTCGGCTTCATCGGTGAGCTCAGGGACTCCTCCCACCCCCCAAAGAAACTGGTGAGAATTAGACTTCTGTCCAGAAAAGTGACAGAGTGTAATAAGGTTGCCTTTTCAAACTCACCCAAAAAACAAGTGCTCGTTTGGCAAGTTGAATTTTTTTCGTAAGATTGCACCCATGGTCATTTTGTGGGAAATTCAATCTCATGTGAATAGGTGGGGAATTGAATGAGGTTATGTATCAAATGTATCTGCAGGACATAGGGTATCTCCTATTTACTGGGACAATGGAGCTTAGATGTGTGTGTGTGACTTAAAAATGTTCAAACATTCACTTGTTACATTCATGCCTTAACTGATGATTATTACAATGACTTTGTAGAGAGAGTTGACTTTGTTATCAGAAAGTTAAATGACTCATTAACTAGAGGTACACTCCACCTAAGGTGATACCACTAATCAAGTCAATGAACTAATCTCAAAGTTACTCAGAAAAATCTTCACCAGAAACCTCCAACCTTGTCCACAGCTGGGATTCTCTGGTGCTGCTACAGTGAATGGGTTTTGGTTGAACACCAAATTCTTCGAGCTCCCTGGCAGTGGAGGCAAGGTGAACAAGATCGGAGAATCCTGCTTCTTATTGTGATTCTTAAGTTTATCAACTGCATGACGCTGCAGCAATCTTTTCCTTGCGGAACGTCAGATATGTTGATGATGGTTAGTAAAGCTAAGTCTCAGTCTCAATAATGCACAAATAAAAAATCCAACAAACGCAATAACAAAACTACAAATACAGTAATAAAACGGTATGAATTTTACCAGGTTCAATTCCACTAAACACAAATTGAGGGACCAAAAGTTAGTTTATGTAATTTTGGGGAGAATTCTGATTGCATAATGCAACCAATGAGCTGATTTCAAAGAGAGCCTATAGTTTTAAGCACTAAAATTATGTTTAGCAGAATCAGAATTTTTATAATCATCAATAAATCTATTTACCATCAGATATTAAGTCATAGCACCCATCACAATCAACTAAACAGCTCATAACTCAGGTGTCACATTTGACCAAGATGAGCTTCAACTATGTACCTATGGGATTACTCAGACCATTATTTGCACTTCAGTAATATTGCCCAATTCCCTCCCTGCCTCAGCTGTTGTAATTGTTAATCAATTATGTAGATTGGGGTATTAACTGGGTTTTCTCTGGATCCCATGGAGACACACCTTGAAAATGTGTGATTGCATTAGGAGGTGTTTGCATGTAATGTCTCACTCACTAAATAAATGTAACACTGCTCCCATATCAACCTACACCAACAAGCTTTCTGCAATCAAACAACCCATTTCCAAATTCCCATCCAAACTCTTTTTTACCTGTACACTTGACTATTCCAATGCTCTGCTGACCAGCCTTCCACTTTCTGCCCTTTGTAAACTGAGGTCATGCAAAACTCTGCTATCCATATCCTAACTCACACCACATTTAGTTCACCTATCTCTCCTGTGCTTGCTGATCCACATTGGCTCCTGATTGAACAAATCTTGATTTTACCATTTTCATCCTTGTCTTCAAGTCCCTCCATGGCCTCACTCCTCTCTATTGCTGTAATCTCCTCTAACCCTACAACCCTTTAAAATATCTGCACTCTTTTAATTATGGTTGTTTCAGCAACAATTTTAATCACTAAAATATTGGTGGCCATGTCTTCAGCTGTTAAGGCTGAAATATCTACTTAGTCTCTCTTCTTCAGTGAAGAGAGGGGTCAAAATAGCTTAAGACCAAGCATTTGGTCATCTGCCCTAATATCCCCTATGTGACTTGGTATCAAATTTTGTTTGATAATGCGCCCGTGAAGTGTCTGGAATGTTTACCACACTAAAAGTGTTAGATATATACAAGTTGTTGTTGCTGGAAAATTATCAAAACACACTACAACTATTGAACTTGCCTCAATAATGCAACTAATAAAATATTGTACACAGGTGCAACTTAAATCTGGCAAGTTTATGTCCCACTGCACTTCAATGTATTTGTTTTGTTTGCTATATAGAACCATTTGGATTTTATAGATAAAGTAAATAAGCTGCAGAACATTATCAAAAAATTAATAGAAATCCTGAAATACAAAAGCAACAACAGGGAATACATCTATTTTCTCTTGAATTTTTTATTTAGCAATTATTCAGAACTGCTTTGCACTTGTATATTTCATTTTGAATTGTCAGCATTTTGGGCTCTGTTTGCTTTTCAGAGTTTTTGGAATGGCATGTATGAAAATGATTATGAGCATAGATTGCAGTATTTAGGTATTACATACATTGATGAACGGACAACACAAAATTTATCAGAAAAAGTGACAACAATATTTTCTCAAAGTTACATTATCTAGTTTTTCCAAAAGCATTTCACTGTGCAATATCAGCCTGTATAAACAGATACCAACTTATGGCAATTCCAATTGAGTAGTGCAATACTATGCATACATGGTACTTTAAGCTCAAATTCATGAGCAGCCTAACATTACTTTGAAGCCTGTGCTGCTAGGTAATACAATAATTACTCCTCTTAGAGCAGGTACGATTTTCCGCCCAAAGCTGCTAAAAGCTGAAATGATCCTTGTTGCTAGTTTAGATGTTGTGAATTGATATAAGCATATAAAACATATTCCTATACAGCCATTTGATTTTAAAGGAGAGTAAATATTAGAATATAGCAGAAGAGGTGTTATGCTAGAACTGTACAATACATTAGCTAGGTCACAGATAGAGTGCTGTGTTACAATTCTGGTCACATCACATGAAGGATATGATTGCACCAGAGGGGGATCAGAGGAGATTTACAAGGATATTGCTAAGACTGGAGAATGTTAGGTATGAAGAAAGATCGCATAGGCTGAGATTGCTTTCTTTGGAACAGGGAAGGCTGAGGTAAGATTTAATCGAGATACATTAAATTATGAGGGGTCAAATAGTGTGAGTTAGGAAAAACTTCTAGGGGAGGTCGATAACCAGGAAACATGAATTTAAAGTAATTGGTGGAAGGTTTAGAAGGAAGTTGAGGGGAATGTTTTTCCATTCAGAGGATGGCGGGGGTCTGGAATTCACTGTAAGGATGTTGGAGCCAGAAACTCCCCATTATATTTTAAAAATACTTGGATAAGTACTTCAAGTGTTATAACATACAAGGCCTTGGACTAGGATTCGTAAAGTTTTTTTTCAGCTAGAACTGACTTAATGGGCTAAGTAACCACCTCCTGTGCTGTAAATATCTCTGATTCGAAAATGTCAATGGAAGTATAGTCTTGTCTCTCATCCTTATATTAGCACATGCCATTTCACTTGCGTAAAAAGGTAAATGACCCTCTATTAATATGCATTTTTAGTCAGCCACTAATAAAGATACCCTATAATGACCAACCATATGATTTCTGTCTTTCTGTTTGGAACGGCAGCGTCCTCACTTGGTATTTCCCTCCTTGGCTTAACTTGTGATTAGGTGCACACCATGTGGGATATATGGATGTGAATTTGTGTCCCTGCCCTTACAATATGCAGTACATGTGTGCTGTGCCAGTATACCACAATTGCAACAAAGAATTAAAATTACATCTGTTTAGATAACTCAATGTGAAAATCTTTGGACGTAAAATCAGAAAGTTATTTTTTTAATGAAATAGATAGTGAAGCTAATTTTAGTGGTATGGCCTACAAGTCACTATTGCTACAAACTACAAAGAAACCTGTTAACACAGGCACATTCTTTAGAAAAACACAATAAGTGTATGAGGAATAAAAATAAATCAAAGAGTGAGAGTCACAATGGGGCAATTTTCTTTTCATAGCCTGTTATAAAGTATGATTAGTACAGTGGCAGCAGCAGGGTTTTTTCTTTTGAGTTAAAGAGCAAAATGACAAAGGGGAAAACATTAAGACATAAATAAAATTCTTATCCTTTACAGAAATTTAAGGTCTGATTTTAACATATCTGCTCCACTCAACCCGTGCCTGATGAAAATGGGAAATGCGTAGTGCAAAAACCCAAACAGCAAGTTACTTACCTCATTCGCATCACCTTAAATTTTTTTTAGAGGTTTCCTCATACACCAGAAGGAGTAGGTGGATCTCTCAATTTCTTCTACCTCTTATCTGACTAATGCCGACCATTCCCACCTGCCTAACCCCCAGCTCAGAACTAAGGTCGAAAATATTTATTTAAATGAGGCTCGAGGCAAAATAGTCCAAGGTCTCATTAGAATTACACTTCATTCTCGCAATAAGCCAGATCCTTACAAAGGGAAGACTTTTTTCTAAACTGAGATTATGAAAGATGCGAGCATCAGGAATGGTGAATATTATTTAGGGAGGCAATGGCATTGTAGTATTATCACTGGACCAATAATGCAGAAACCCAGAGAAATGCTCTGGGGACCTGAGTTCAAATCTCACCAATAAAAATCATGGAATTAAAAACAAAGTCTACTGATGACCATGAAATCATTGCTAATTGTTGCAGAAACTCATCTGGTTCACTAATGTTCTTTAGGGAAGGAAATCTGCCATCCTTACCTGGTCTAGCCTACATGTGATTCCAGATCCGCAGCAATGTGGTTGATTCTTAAAAATACCCCAAATTCAAGGGCAATTAGAGCTGGGCAATAAATGCTGGCACAGCCAGCAATGCTCAAATCCCTTGGGTGAATAAAAAAAATTAAACACTTTGGATTGATTTTTCTAACAACCCTCTATGTTGGCGCTGGATAGAAAACAGCACATCTCAAGTGTGCTACGCCTGTTCAGATACAACTGGCTGTAAATCCTACAATATTCCTGTTGAGCACATTACACAAGCTGAACCCTGACGTTAAGAGTTTTAAGCACACAAATGATTTCTGGAAAATACATCAATGAGGGAAAAGCTCATATCCATAACAAAGAAATTTGTGTTAAGTGGCATTCAAACGCTCCTAAGAGAAATTGCTTGCACTTTATTGATTTCCTTTCCATGTGGATCTTTATTATATTAAAATATGTTGTACTTTAGAACAAAGTTGAATGGATGAGATGCACTTTTCTACAGATTTTAAAAGTCTGCTAGTTATAAGTCCTGGGCTAGGATGTCAAAATAAGTGACTTTTTTAATAAAAATACACAAAACACAAAATTCAAGAAGATTAAAAATAAAGAGGGAAAAAGGAAAAAAAAAGTTAGAGATGAGCAAGGAACCATCTGACCATAAACAAACATGGTATGGAGCTTAAAGGGGATATTTATTGTCTAGACTTTTGAAATTAATATAGATCGCTATGCAACATATTCCCTTTGGAGCCCCATATGCCATTTACTTTGCTTGGTTCAGTTTAGTTCACCTTAGTTTGGTGGAATTTGCTCATTCCCAACCTAAGTAACCTGAAAAAGCAAACTGTCAGCTTTCGCCTACCGTACCGAGATCAGTCTTAAGATCTGTCGGCAGACTTAACTTTCTTGGTCCTTTTACTGAAACAACAGAAAGAAAAACAAAAGGCAGCAGTTAATACTAGAAAACAAAATTTGCAAGATAGTGTGGAAAAAATATGTACCAAGACTGTAATGGTGGATAAAAAGGCAGCAGCACTGGACAAACTGGGATGTGGATGCTCAACATATCAATCATCAAATTGTACTGTTGAAGACGACAGACTGGACTTTTAATGTGTGAATTCATACAGTAGACTTTACACTGGGATCTCAAACCATTCAGGCATTTGCTGTTTTCTCATTTAGGAATCTTTAGAAAATGCCAAAGTATAAGGGTTGAATATTTGAAATGTTCAATCTATAGTTACTGGTCCCATTTTTGTAGTGTTAGCAAAGCAACCCTTTTTTGGTTAAGAAAAATACTCCATGAAGATTAAAATGCTCAAGTTACAGCTCCAATGTTTCATTTTATGGAACTAAGGGAAAGGCAAAGAATACAGTAATGCTTCAATGGCCTTCAAAGATAAAAAGATACAGAATTTGAAAACAAAATCAATGGACACGCTGCAGCACGCATACTGAATGTCTTTATTCTGAAAGTGATCAGCGATGTAGTGATAAAATATGATGTTGCACAATAATGTTTTCTTGAACAAATGCAAGCACCTGTGAGCACTGTATAACTTAGTCACAATATGCTTTCTTGTGAACAAATCACAAACTAATATTGACGATGATTCGTTTTGCAACATGATCTTCATATTAACATGAAATTCTTAGTCATTTTATAAATATGATTAAATATGTTAGCTGTTCCAAATTCATATAGATACAGGTTTTTCATGAAGGCCTGTCTTCACAACCTTGCCCCTTGCTTGAGGTGTGGTGATCCTCAGGTTAAATCACCACCAGTCAGCTCTTCCCCTCAAAAGGGAGAGCAGCCTATGGTTGTCTGGGATTACGGCGATTTTACATTACCTTTAAGATACATGTGTAAACAAAAGACAATCTAAGTGTCCTCTTGCAGAAGAATGACTGTATCCTTTCCAATGGGAAGATGAAATGCGAATATGCACCAAAAGCAATTTACTGAGTGGCACACACACAAGTCATTTGTGTATGAAATTGAAGATCCCAAAATCCTCAACATTGTATATTGATTGAAAGAAATATTTGTATTGCACATTTTAGAATGAAATTAAGCTTATATTGGAAGATTGTTAACAAGGTGAATAAAAACATGTTCATAACTTTCAAAAAGAATCTATGAAAATCAATTATTCTAAAATACTTTGCTGTAGATTATCTGACATTAAATATAAATATTTTCATACAAAATGGGAAAAAATGAGAGGCTGCTGGTTCAATAATAGATGTTTACTGTTTATTTTCTTTTTTTTGCATTTTTATTCTCAACCTTAAAGTCAATGCCACTTTGACCTCAGTTGTGTTTCATACAGGTGAGAAAGACTTTATTGCCCAGATTTTGCAGTCAGCGGCAAAGCAATGGTGCTCACCACTGACTTTGAAGAAAACTTCTCACAAAGATCTAGTGATCTCTACGCAAAGATTTTCACTTGCCCTTTCCCAAGGGCAGTTTAAATCTGGTTCCAAGTCAAGGGGGTCTCTTGCCATGTTGGCAAGCAGGTAAGCAGCCAATCACATTGAAATATTCACAGATAGCAAACCAGAAAGTTTAAAGCACTTAATATCCTTTACTTTTAAATTACATCTTTGAAAAATGAAATAAATGATTGGATTAAGAGAGAAGCTAAAATAAAGGGAAATAAAAAAGTATATTTTGAAATCTGTAATTAATCATCATTATGGAGAAATCTGACATTTCATACATATAAAATTAGCTTCTTATGGTCAGTTTGTTAAGCAGTAATTATAAAATGAGGATGCCATTAAAAACCCAGTTACATCTCATTCATAAGGTGTAACATTTTCAAGGATTATTATAGTGAAACGAAGAGTAAAAGTAGAAGTTCTCGTCAATTCTCAGCACCCTGGACCATGGAGAAGCCCGCAATAATTGCAAAGCCATGTGTTCACTCACTCTGCTGCTCTCTAAGAAAAGAGAATGAAATGTAGTCAGCTTTCTTTGTATAGAGGGCTTCAGTGACCTCTCTGGATAATAATCATGGATGTTGCAAATATTTCAGCTATACCTTAGGAAGGTTCTGACGCATAAAAGTTCATGGTTATCGTCACCTTCATAGTTATTGGCAATGTAGTGGTAGCCCTGCTCTAAGGTTGCAGTAGGTGGCAGATTGCAGTGAGTGCAACGTTAGTGAAGCAAAGATGTCTCCTTGAACATCTTAAGAGGATATGTCCTCTTTTTGATAGCCCTTCTCCCCTAAATTCTCTTCCCTCTTCGAGCAGCTTGGTTTCCTCTGCTTATTTTCCCAGTCCAAGAGGAATTCATACTATGTCTGGGGGCAATACATTTGTGCAGAAACCTTGAACTTAGAACCAAGATCTTCAGCTTGTGCCACTCTATAGACTTTAGCAATTATAAAGAACTCTAGAAAGCAACAAATACTTACATCATTGTAGCAGCAGCCAGTAGAAATCAATCAACAACTAACCTGCAAGGTATTGATGATCCTTTCAAATAGCATTTGTGGAAGATCTATTCTCCTGCTGAACATGTCTTCAATTGCGCATGTTCAAGAGAAGACGTCAACTGGTATGATGAGCTCCAAAATAACAGTGCTGGCATCAAATCAGTATTTATATCTGTCCACTTTGCATACTTCCTCAGGATGCTCACTTTGTGAATGCTATCATCCTAATCCATTTGGCAAGCAGTAAACTGTACCAGATGTATACGTGCATGCCTCAGTTGTTGTTTTGGACCTTTAAAGTCTCTCAAAGTGTTCAAAGAAACAGGTACTGCAGGTACAAATTTTGTTCCGCAATTGACAGTACACGGTGCTAAGAAGTCAACAAAGAACATGGAATGTTGGTTGAAATGGGGGAGGGTGGATACAAAATCTGAGGCAGAAGGAGCTCACTGAGGTAATGTGGACATGAAATTTACTGGAGCTTCCCCACATATCTGAGGAAATCTGCTCCTGTACTTCAAAGGTTGGTTCCCAATTAGGGTAATTCAGTTACTTCATCAAACAAGCACCATGGCAAAACATTCAAATATAAATTCTCCATTTTTAAATGTTAGCATGTTAAGATAAGACTGGTGCATTTTAAATATTTATACAGCAGTGACCATTTTAAAGTTTAACATAAATGTTGACATAAAAGGATAAAATTCTGTATTGAGCTCCTGGGTACTAATCTGACAGTGAAATACCCACCAATTTTAGAATTAATTTTCAGTCCACTTTAAGCTTGATTTCTGGATTTCTCACTTAAAGTTTTGAGGCATTCAGGACTCGTGTTACTCTCACAACCCATTTGAAAGGTGCTCTCCACTTCTCCAACCCGTTTTTGACTGACACAACAGAAAAGTACTGTGGATGGTGGAAATCTGAAATATAAATAGCAAACACTAGAAATACTCAACAGGTCTAATAGCATCCTGGAGAGAGAAACAGAGTTAACGTTTTAGTTTGATGACGTCCATCAGAACTCAACGATATGCAACGTTAACTATATTCCTTCTCCAAAGATGCTGCCAGACCTTTTTGTGGCTGCCTGATTCTGGGCCTTAGGCAGCACCATACCAGTCCTCTTTGCTTTCTTCATTGGCAATTTTCCGTCCTCCATTCTACTACCTCAGGCCTCAAACCACATTATCAACCCAACTCTTTGACCCTTGAACTCCAACCCTATAATTCCTTCACCCCCTCCCCAAATTTACCAGTAACGCCTCTGTGGATCTTTCTTCCAAGTTACTCTCTTCGTGCTGATTGAACTCAAACAGGATGAATACCTTATAAACACTTAAACTCATTATGTTCTATCAAGATTAAGCATTAACTCTAAGTACTTTAGCAAAATAAGACCTTTTTATCTCAGTAAGATACGAAAATGAATACTGACGACAACAGAGAATAAAATCAGGAAGGGTTTAAAACAGGCTTCTGACTCAATACTACCTCATCCCCACTGGGCAGTACAGATTCAATTTGGAGCTGATGAATCAAAGTAGTTAAGAAACAGATAACTATCAATAAAAAAAAGTGGCTTTAGAATATATTGGGGGTGATTCTCCCAGCCTGCTGCATTGCTTTTGTAGCGTTAACAGAGTTAAAAACGTAAAGACGCAGGTCCCATGAAAAAAAACGCTGGCAGGGAAGCCTCTGATTTGCCTGCCCCATCAGCAACTTAATCCCTTGAAGATTGGGATGAAATTTTTAAAGGAGTTCACTTTGAACCCTCAAGTTCTGCTACTAAAAGAGTGCACCATGGCGGCACAATGGCACTGTGGTGAGCACTGTTACGTCACAGCATCAGGGACTCAGGTTCAATTCTGGCCTTGGATGACTGCCTATGTGGAGTTTGCATGTTCTTCCCATAGCTGCGTGGGTTTCCTCCAGGTGCTCCGATTTCTTCCCAGAGTCCAAAGATGTTCAAGTTAGGTGGATTGGCCATGTTAAATGCCTGGGGGTTAAGGGGATAGGTCATAGGGGTGGGCCTGGGTAAGATACTCTGTCAGAGAGTTGGTGCAGACTTGATGTGCCGAATGGCCTCTTCTGCACAATAGGGATTCTATGATTCTGTCAGAATTCTATGATTAAATACATGCCTGTCATACCACTCATACCTGGCAGTAATAGTGTTTGACAACTTATTAATGGAAAAGCAAACCTAATGGTCTCAATGAAGCCCGGAGAGTAAAAACTAGTTTTGTCCCTTGGGCCTCTATTTTATAGGGGGCTCTGCTGTGGATTGGCCCAGAGTTACTACATAACACGTAGTGGACTGTAAATTTTCAAATCCATCCATCATGGCGTTGGTAGTCTATCAATTCCTGGCACCCTGGTATCTGCTGCATCTTCTCAGAAACCATCATCGGTGTTCTGCAAAGATTCTTCTTTTACAAAGCAGAAACTATGAGATCTGGGTACCCAGGCCCAAAATCAAGAGGCGACATCCCCAGGCTTTCTGGTCAGCAATGGATTCTCCTTATCTTCTAATCCCAGCTCTTCAGTCTGAATCTGTGCGATGCTCACCTTAATCTCTAATTCTATTCTTATTCATTGGGTGCAGGAGTTGTTGTCTGGACCAGCACTTATTGCCCATCCCTAACTGCCTTGATCCCAAAGAAAGAAAATGCTGGAAAATCTCAGGAGGTCTGGCAGCATCTGTAAGGAAAGAAAAGAGCTGACGTTTCGCGTCCAGATGACCCTTTGTCAAAGGGTCGTCTGGTCTCAAAACGTCAGCTCTTTTTCTCTCCTTACAAATGCTGCCAGACCTGCTGAGATTTTCCAGCATTTTCTCTTTTGGTTTCAGATTCCAGCATCCACAGTAATTTGCTTTTATCCTGACTACCTTGAACTGAGTTGGCTTGCTGAGCCATTTCAGAGGGCATTTAATAGTCAACCATGTTGCTGTGGGTCTGGAGTCGCATGTAGGCCAGGCCAGATAAGGATGGCAGATTTCCTTCCCTAAAAGACATTAGTGAACCAGATGAGTTTTTATGACAATTAATATTGGTTTTGTTGTTTTCATTAGACTTTCAATTCCAGGTTTTTATTGACTTCAAATTTCACCATTTGCCATGGTTGGATTTGAACCCAGATCCCGGAGCATTACCCTGGTCTCTGGATTACTAGCCTATTCTCTTGGAATTTAAGGTGAAGGAACCCCTAGGGGGCAGTGACTATAATATGATAGCATTCACCTTGCAGTTTGAGAAGGAGACGTTGGAATCAGATACAACGGTGGTACAAATGAGTAAAGGAAACTACTAGGTCATGAGAGAGGAGCTGGCCAGCTTTGATTAGAAAGGCTGTGGAACAACATGGCAGGAGATTTTGGGGATAATTCAGAATGCACAACATAAATCCGTTTCAAGGAAAAGGAAGTCACGTTAAGGGGAAGACGAGGCAACTACGGCTGACAAGGGAAGTCAAGGATAGCATAAATGCAAGGAAAAAAGCACACTGTGAGGTGAGGAATAATGGGAAGCCAGAGGATTAGAAAGCTTTTAAAAGCAAGCAGAGGACAACTAAAAAAACAATAAGGGTGAAGAAGATGAAATATGAGCGTAAGCTAGCTAGTGATATAAAATAAGATTGCAATAGTTTTTTTAGATATATAAAAGGTAAGAGAGAGGCAAGAATAGACATTGGACCACTGGAAAATGAGGCTGGTGAAGTAGTAATGGGGAACAGAGAAATAGCAGAGGAACTGAATGTGTATTCGCCCGTCTTTACGGTGGAAGACACCAGTAACATGCTAGAACTTCAAGTGAGTCAGAGGGCAGAGGTAAATGTAGTGGCCATCACTAATGAGAAGGTGTCAGGGAAGCTGAAAGGTCTGAAGGTGGATAAATCACCCGGACCAGATGGACCTCACCCCAGGGTTCTGGAGGAGATTGTGGAGGCATTGGTAGTGATCTTTCAGGAATCACTGCAGTCAGGGAAGGTCCCAGAGGACTGGAAAAAAGCTAATGTAACACCCCTGTTTAAGAAGGGAGGGAGGCAGAAGATGGGAAATTATACACCAGTTAGCCTGACCTCGGTCGTGGGTAAAATCTTGGAGTCCACTATTAAGGATGAAATTGCGGAGTACTTGGAAATGCATGGTAAAATAGGGCTGAATCAGCACGGCATCATCAAAGGGAGGTCATGTCTGACAAATCTGTTAGAATTCTTTGAGGAGGTAACAAAGAAGTTAGACAAAGGAGAGCCAGTGGACATGATTTATTTGGATTTCCAGAAAGCCATTGACAAGGTGTCTTACAGGAGGCTACTAAATAAACTAAAAGCCAATGGTGTTAGAGGGAAGGGACTAGCATGAATAGAAGATTGGCTGACAGACAGAAGGCAGAGAATGGGTATAAGGAGGTCCTTTTCACGATGGCAACCGGTGACTAGTGGTGTTCCACAGGGATCAGTGTTGGAACCACAACTTTTCACTATATACATTAATGATCTGGAAGATGGAATTGAAGGCATGGTTGCTAAATTTGATGATACAAAGATATGTAGAGGGACAGGTAGTGTTGAGGAAGTGAGGCGGCTGCAGAATGACTTGGACAGGCTAGGAGAGCGGGCAAAGAAGTGACGGATGGAATGCAATATGGGAAAGTGTGAGGTTACGCACTTCGGTAGGAAGAAGAGGCGTAGACTATTTCTAAATGGGGAAAGGCTTCGGAAATCTGAAGCACAAAGGGACTTGGGAGTCCTGGTTCAGGACTCTCTGAAGATTAACATGCAGGTTCAGTTAACAGTTAGGAAAGCAAATTCAATGTTAGTGTTCATTTCTAGAGGACTAGAATACAAGAGCAGGGATGTGCTGCTGAGGTTGTATAAGGCTCTGGTCAGACCCCATTTGGAATATTGTGAGCAGTTTTGGGCCCCATATCTAAGGAAGGATGTGCTGGCCTTGGAGGGGGTCCAGAGGAGGTTCACAAGAATGATCCCAGGAACTAAGGGTTTGTCACATGAGGAACAGCTGAGGAGTATGGATCTATACTCGATGGAGTTTAGAAGGATGAGGGGGATCTAATTGAAACTTACCGAATACTAAGAGGCCTAGATTGAGTGGGCGTGGAGAGGATGTTTCTACTCGAGGGAGAGACTAGAACTCGAGGGCACAACCTCAGGCTAAAGGGACGCTCCTTTAAAACTGAGATGAAGTGGAATTTCTTCAGCCAGAGGGTGGTGAATCTGTGGAACTCATTGCCACAGAGGGCAGTTGGGACAGGTCATTGAATGTCTTTAAGACAGAGATAGATAGGTTCTTGATCAATAAGGGGATCAGGGTTATGGGGAGAAGGCAGGAGAATGGGGATGAGAATCATATCAGCCATTATTGAATGGCGGAGCAGACTCGATGGGCTGAATGGCCTAATTCTGCTCCTATACTTAATGGTTTTATGGTCTTATGGAGATGTCTTTGAGTGGGTGCTCATGAAGTAAAGAGTAAGTCATAGTATAACCTCTAACATGCTTGCAGGGCTTGATTCAACAGTGTCAGGTTCTGGTTTGTCTGGTTTATCTAGAGAAGGAAACTGATTTAGAATGGGTCACTGAGTTTGGCATTATCAATAAAAAGAGTGAACTGGGGATTTTATGATTCAGTTTGTTGATAGATGTGAATTGCAAAAGCATGAGATGCAAAAGAAGCAGAATGTCTGGACAAACCTAAAGCTGGTGGCTACCCTATCTCTGACAACCATGAGTTTCTCCTTCTTCAGGAGCTCCTGTGATTCATCCTTGCAGAGATGAGAGGGAATTTCACACTTGAATATTATGGTTTAGTTTCTCCTTCAAAGAATTGGAGTTAGTGTGAGGCTTTGATTGCAGTAACTGTGTTAAAGCCAGTGAGGGAACGGATACTTCCTCATGAAGGCAGGGGAATAAAGGCCTTAAGGCAACATGCAATTCCACCATCCCCAATTTCCACAAAGCAAGCTTCCAGTCAGAGGCAGGCAGCTAAATTTTTAGTAGATTGACCTTGAAAAAAGTGACAGGATCAGCCCAAATTTATATCAACAGGCCCAAAATCATTATTCCATTACTCCAATCAATTTTTGCCTGAGAGAAAATCTTTTTGCTTTAGCACTTAATTTAATTACTCCATACGGCTCTTATTCTACAATGTTATATACCTGACTCTGCCATAAATAAAAGGATAGTTTGAGACTGAGGGTAGCATTTCCAGAATTCACAGATCTCTCATTGTGACTTTTGCAAAGATTGGCAGAAAACCTGGAGAACTTGGGGAAATAAATAATGATGTCTTGAGGAGTGTACATATTACAGAGAAGGAGGTACTGGAAGTCTTAAAGCGCATCAAGGTAGATAAATCCCCGGGACCTGATGAAGTATATCCCAGGACGTTGTGGGAGGCTAGGGAAGAAATTGCGGGTCCCCTAGCCGAGATATTTAAATCATCGATAGTCACGGGTGAGGTGCCTGAAGATTGGAGAGTGGCAAATGTTGTGCCTTTGTTTAAACAGGGCTGCAGGGAAAAGCTTGGGAACTACAGGCCAGTGAGCCTCACATCTGTGGTGGGTAAATTGTTGGAAGGTATTTTGAGACACAGGATCTACAGGCATTTAGAGATACAAGGACTGATTAGGGACAGTCAGCATGGCTTTGTGAGTGGAAAATCATGTCTCACAAATTTGATTGAGTTTTTTGAAGGGGTAACCAAGAACGTAGATGAGGGCAGTGCAGTTGATGTTGTCTACATGGACTTTAGCAAGGCTTTTAACAAGGTACTGCATGGTAGGTTGTTGCATAAGTTAAATCTCACGGGATCCAGGGTGAGGTATCTAAATGGATACAAAATTGGCTTCAGAGGGTGGTTAGAGAGAGTTGTTTTTCAAACTGGAGGCCTGTGACCAGCGGTGTGCCTCAGGGATCAGTGCTGGGCCCACTGTTATTTGTAATTTATATTAATGATTTGGATGAGAATATAGGGGGCATGGTTAGTAAGTTTGCAGATGACACCAAGATTGGTGGCATAGTGGACAGTGAAGAAAGTTATCTCCAATTGCGACGGGATCTTGATCAATTGGGCCAGTGGGCTGATGAATGGCAGATGGAGTTTAATTTAGACAAATGCGAGATGATGCATTTTGGTAGATTGAACCAGGGCAGGACTTACTCAGTTAATGGTAGGGCGTTGGGGAGAGTTACAGAACAAAGAGATCTCGGGGTACATGTTCATAGCTCCTTGAAAGTGGAGTCACAGGTGGACAGAGTGGCGAAGGCGGCATTCGGCATGCTTGGTTTCATTGGTCAGAACATTGAATACAGGAGTTGGGACGTCTTGTTGAAGTTGTACAAGACATTGGTAAGGCCACATTTGGAATACTGTGTGCAATTCTGGTCACCCTATTATAGAAAGGATATTATTAAACTAGAAAGAGTGCAGAAAAGATTTACTAGGATGCTACCGGGACTTGATGGATTGAGTTATAAGGAGAGGCTGAATAGACTGGGACTTCTCTCTGGAGCGTAGGAGGCTGAGGGGTGACCTTATAGAGGTCTATAAAATAATGAGGGGCATAGACAAGGTAGATAGTCAATATCTTTTCCCAAAGATAGGGGAGTCTAAAACTAGAGGGCATAGGTTTAAGGTGAGAGGGGAGAGATACAAAAGTGTCCAGAGGGGCAATTTTTTCACACAGAGGATGGCGAGTGTCTGGAACAAGCTGCCAGAGGTAGTGGTAGAGGCGGGTACAATTTTATCTTTTAAAAAGCATTTAGATAGTTAAATGGGTACGATGGGTACAGAGGGGATATGGGCCAAATGCGGGCAATTGGGACTAGCTTAGGGGTTTCAAAAAAAAAAGGGCGGCATGGACAAGTTGGGCCAAAGGGCCTGTTTCCATGCTGTAAACCTCTATGACTCTAAGTGGCACTAGTGGCCAAAGTACACAATTTCTCCACAAATTCATGATTGAAGAACTTTAGGAGTTTTAGATGATGAACACCTGCCATACTGCTTTGTGCCACTATAATTTGTGAAGTTGATAGATAATTGTTTTTTCAATATATTTAGAGGATGTGAACATGCCAGGAAGATCAATATTTACTGCCCTTCAGAAGGTGATGGTGAGCCATCTTCTTAAATAGTTGCAGTCTGTGTGGTGAAGGCACATCCACAGTTCTGTTAGGTACAGAGTTCCAGGATTTTTGACCCTGCAATTTCAGGATTGTGGGATTAGCATACACCTACCGCCCTGCTCATTCTAGGTGATGGAGGTCAAGGTTAGGGAGGTGAAGTCAAGGATCCTGGTGCTACAGTGCATTTTGTAGACACTAGTGATAGTGCAGGTTTTAATTTTTCAAGTTAGTGTCTGGGTCTGATCAGTTCCTGGAACCACAGTTACATATTTATATATACATTGCTAGTCTAATTACATTTCTGATCAATGTTAATCCCAAGGATGTTGACAGTGTGGGATTCATTAATGGTAAAGCCATTCAATGCCAAGAGGAGGAAGTCAAACTCTGTCTTATTGGAGATGGTCATTTTTTGGCACTTTTGTGGTGGGAATTTTACTTGCCACCTATTAGACCAAACCTGGATGTAATGCAGGTTTTTCTGCAGGTGGGCACTGATCTCAGGAATTGCAAATTGAACTGAACTCTGTGTAATCATTAATAAACATTCACACTTCTGATTTTATGATGAAGCGAATGCAGTGGCATAGTGGTAATGTCACCTTATGAGTAATCCAGAGGCCCAGGCTAATGCTCTGAGAACACATGTACAAATACCAGCACAGCATTTTGTGGAATTTAAATTCAATTAATAAAGTTAGTTGTGGTAGTAATAACCAGGAAATTATTGTCAATTGTCTAAAAATCCCATCTGGTTCACTAGTGCTCTTTAGGGAAGGGATTCTATCATTCTTACCTGGTCTGACTCCAGATTCACAGCAATATGGTTGATTCTTAAATGTCCTCTGAAATGAACTAGCAAGCCACTCAGTTGTATTAAACCACCACAAAGCCTTAAAAAAAAAGGAATGAAAATGGAGCAACCATCTTGTATCAACCTAGGCACCAGAAAAGACAACAGCAAACTCAGCCCAGTTGACTCTGCAAAGTCCTCCTTACTACTATCTGGGGGCACGTGCCAAAATTGAGAACGCTGTTCCACAGACTAGTCAAGCAGCAGCCTGACATGGTCACCGCATCATATCTTACAGACAATGTCCTATCAGACAATCACAGGGTATGTCCTGTCCCACTGAGACAAGAGACCCACCAGAGGTGGTAAACAGTGGTGTATAGTCAGGATGGAGTTGCCCTGGGAGTGTACATCATTGATCTGGACCCCATGACATCTCATGTTATCAGATATAACATGGACAAGGAAACTTCCTGCTGGTTACCACCTATCCTCCCCTGCCCTCCCTCCCTTAGCTGATGAATCAGTACTCCTCCAAGTTGAACACCATTCAGGAGAAGCACTGAGGATGGCAAGAGTGCAGAACATATTCTGGGTGCAGGACTTACATGTCCATCACCAATAGTAGCTCAGGAGCATCTTGCTGGCCAAATTCCAAAGGACATAGCTGCTAGACTGGATCCACAGAAGATGGTGAGGGAGTCAATAAAAGCTTACTTGACTTCATCCTCACCAATCTACCTGTTGGAGATGCATCTTTCCATGACAGCCCCATCTTCATATTGAGGATAAATGGGATAGATTTTGTACAGAACTAGCAACTCAAAACTGTGCATTCACGAGACACTGAGTCACCAGCACAGAATTGATTATACCCACAATCTGTAACCTCATGGCCTAGCATATCCCCCACTCTACCATTATCATTAAGCCAAGGTTCAACCCTGGTTTAAGGAAGAATGCAGGAGGGCATGCCAGGGACAGCACAGGATATAACTAAAAATGAAGTGTCAACCTAATGAAGCTACAAAACAGGACTACTTGCATACCAAAATAGCGAAAGCAGCATGCTATAGACAGAGCCAAGTGATCCCACAAACAATGGATCAGATCCAAGCTCTGCAGTCCTGCCACATCCTGTCCTGAATAGTTATGGACAATTAAACAACTAACTGGTGGAGGAGGCTCCGCAAATATCCCCATCTCCAATGATGGGGGAGTCCAGCTCTTGACATCAAGTCAGAATTTGACTGAGTGAGCATCAAGATGTCCTAGCAAAAGTGAAGTCAATGGAAGTCATTTGTTGGAGTCATACCTAGCACAAAGAAAGATGGTTGTGGTTGTTGGAAGTCAATCCTTTCTGTCCCAGGATATTACTGACAGGATTTCCTCAGGGTAGTGTCATTGGCCCAACCATCTTCAACAGTTTCATAAATGACCTGCCCTCCACTTTAGATCAGAAGTGGTGATGTTCACTGCACAAATGTTCAGCACCATTCACGATTCCTCAGATACTGATGCAGTCCATGTTTATATGGACAACATTCAGGCTTGGGTTGATTAAGTGACAAGTAACATTCATGTCACACAAGTGCCAAGCAATGACCACCTCCACCATCTCCCCATGGCATTCAATAGCATTACCATTGCTGAATCCCCCACTATTCACATGCCGGAGGTTACCATTGACTAGAAACTGAACTGGACCAGCCAAAAATCTGTGGCTACAAGGACATGTCAGAGGCTGGAAATTCTGTGCAGAGTAACTCATCTCCTGATTCCTGAAAGTCTACCCACCATATACAAGGCATAATTCAGGAGAACTGCTGCCTCCCAGCACCACGGACCTGGGTTTGATTCTTGGCTTGTGTGGTAAACCACTGTTAAGCTTATTGCCTGTGTGTGTGTGTGTGTGTGAGACATGCCTGGACATGGCCCTGCCTGAGACTCCTCCCCCCCCGGTCCAGGTATAAAGGTGACTGCTCCCCAACCCCCGCCTCAGTCTCTGGACCAGTTCATCAGCATGGGTGTGCTCCAAGTCTTTTGCGAATAAAAGCCTATTTGTTCTTGCATACAAACTAGTTTTTGCTTGATTGATAGTGCATCAATTGTATTCGCAAAAAGTTTTGGGATGGAGCAGATACTAAAACCCGATAGACTGGAATTGTATCCTCAAGCCGGAGGAGCCTCTAACAGCTTCGATCACTGGCTGCGATGTTTCGAAATTTTTCTCACCGCCTCAGCCTCCGTCGTCCGGACCGAAACCGACAAGCTACACGTGCTCCACGCCCGGGTAAGCGATCAAGTATTCTCGATGATTAGAGACGCTGAAACTTACGAGGATGCGATCGAAATTTTAAAAGGCCAGTACAACAAACAGTCTAATGTAATCTACGCCAGACATCTTCTGGCTACTCGCAGACAACAGCCAGGAGAATCGGGCGATCAATTCCTGCGTGCGTTGCGAGCACTTGGCAGGACCTGCAACTGCAAGGCCGTAACAGCCGCCCAAAACACTGAGGACTTAATCAGAGATGCCTATGTCGTGGGTATCAGGTCAAACTATATCCGACAACGACTGCTGGAACAGGGTGGGCTGGACCTACAAAAGACTGTGGCGCTTGCCGACTCATTAGAGATGGCCTTCTGTAATCTCGAGGCCTACACCCCCGACCACGGGGGCGCAACGTGGACGCCACAGTCGTCGCCACCTCTGTACTCGGGAGGGCCGCAGGCCTACGCCACGCCACGTCCCACCAATGACCCGACCGCTGCGGCAGTCTCCGGAGGCCCGAAGTGCTACTTCTGCGGCCTGGGGAAGCACCCCTGACAACGCTGTCCGGCGAAGGATGCGATCTGCTCCGGGTGTGGAAAGAAGGGCCATTACGTGAAGGTATGCAGGGCGAAATCGACCTCCAAGCCCAGTAGCGCCACGTGCAACCCGCGGGGGCCGCCATCTTGGGCGCCGGTAGCTGCGTGAGAGCCGTGTGGGCTGTCATCTTGGATGCCTTCAGCCGCTTGTGAACCGTGCGGGCCACCATCTTGGACGCCGTCAGCCGCGTGTGAGCCGCCATCTTGGACGCCATCAGCCATGTCGCAAAATCCAACGGTGGCTTCGGTTACGCTGGACCAATCCAGGTCTCACCAACTCGCCAGGTCCATGATGGACATAGAGGTAAACGCACTACAAACTGTTTAATTGACTGTGGGATTACGGAGAGCTTTATTCACCCTAACACAGTGAGTCGCTACGCCCTTTCAGTACTGCCAGTGAAGCAAACGATCTCCATGGCTTCAAAGTCCCACTCGGTAGATGGCCTCGGGTACTGCGTGGCGACCCTGACTGTACGGGGCACAGTGTACACAAATTTCAGGCTCCTCGTACTGCCAACACTCTGCACTGCCGTACTCCTGGGGGCTAGATTTCCTGTATCACCTTAAGAGCGTCACCATGGAGTATAATGGGTCCCCCGCTCTCTGTTTGCAATCACCAGTTCTTAGATCGCCCACTGCGCACCACCTGCAGCCTCTCGACCCTTAAAGTCACCCCTCCCTCACTGTTCGAAAATCTCATCCCCGACTGCAAGCCCATCGCCACCAAGAGCAGACGGTACAGTGCTGGAGACAGAGTTTTTATCAGGTCCGAAGTACAACGGCTCCTAGGGGAGGGGATCAGTGAAGCCAGTACCAGCCCCTGGAGAGCCCAAGTAGTAGTTGTTAAGACTGGGGAGAAACATCGCATGGTCATTGACTACAGTCAGACCATTAACCGCTACACGCAACTGGACGTGTACCCCCTCCCTGCATATCTGACATGGTTAATCAGATTGCGCAATATCGGGTGTTCTCCACCATCGACTTAAAATCTGCATACCACCAGCTCCCTATCCGCCCAGAAGACTGCCAATATACTGCCTTCGAGGCGGATGGCCGCCTCTATGACTTCCTTAGGGTCCCCTTCGGCGTCACCAATGGGGTCTCGGTTTTCCAGCGTGAGATGGACCGAATGGTAGACCAGAACGGGCTGCGGGCCACCTTCCCGTACTTGGATAACACCATCTGCGGCCATGATCAGCAGGACCACGACGCCAACCTCCACAATTTCTTCCACACCACCACACTCCTAAATCTGACCTATAATAAGGAGAAGTGCGTATTCCGCACACGCCGCCTCACCATCCTTGGTTGTGTTGTGAAAAATGGGGTCATCGGTCCCGATCCCGACCGCATGCGTCCCCTCCTGGAACTTCCCTTCCCCACCAGCCTCAAAGCACTGAGGAGATGCCTGAACTTCTTCTCGTATTACACCCAGTGGGTCCCCAATTACGCGGATAAAGCCCGTCCGCTCATCAAATCCACCTCTTTTCCCCTGACGGCAGAGGCCCGCCTGGCCTTCGACCGCATCAAAGCAGACATCGCGAAGGCCACGATGCACGCTGTAGACGAATCCATCCTGTTCCAGGTGGAGAGCGATGCATCTGACTTCGCCCTCGCCGCCACCCTTAACCAGGTGGGCAGACCCGTGGCCTTCTTCTCACGAACCCTCCAAGGCCCTGAAATCCGACACTCCTCTGTCGAAAAGGAGGCCCAAGCCATAGTGGAAGCTGTACGGCACTGGCGCCACTACTTAGCTGGTAAACGATTCACCCTACCCACGGACCAACGGTCAGTTGCATTCATGTTTAATAAGGCGCAGCGGGGAAATATCAAAAATGATAGAATATTGAGGTGGTGAATCGAGCTTTCCACCTACAATTATGACATCTTATACCGGCCCGGGAAGCTCAATGAGCCCCCAGACGCCCTGTCCCGGGGAATATGTGCCAGCGCACAAATAGACCAATTGCAGAGTGTCCACAACGACCTCTGCCATCCGGGGGTCACCAGGGTTTTTCACTTCATTAAAGCCCGTAACCTGCCCTACTCCATTGAGGAAGTCAGGTCTATGACCAGGCACTGCCAGGTCTGCGCAGAGTGCAAGCCGCACTTCTATCGGCCAGACAGAGCACACTTCATAAAGGCCACCCGCCCTTTCGAACGCCTAAGCGTCGACTTCAAAGGCCCCCTCCCCTCTTCTGCCCGCAACATATATTTCCTCAACGTCATTGACGAATATTCACGTTTCCCCTTCGCTATTCCCTGCCTGGATACGACATCGGCCACGGTCGTCAGGGCCCTGCATAGCCTCTTCACTCTGTTCGGTTTCCCTCGCTATATCCATAGCGACCGGGGAATCCTCCTTTATGAGTGATGAGCTGCGACAGTACCTGCTCTCCAAAGGCATAGCCTCGAGTAGGACCACCAGCTACAACCCCAGCGGGAACGCACAGGTAGAGAAGGAGCACGCGACAGTCTGGAAGGCCGTTTTACTAGCTCTGAGGTCTAAAAGTCTTCCAGTCACCTGCTGGCAAGAGGTCCTCCCTGATGCACTACACTTGATTAGATCACTCCTTTGCACAGCTACCAATGCTACCCCTCACAAAAGAATGTTTGTTTTCCCCAGAAAGTCCTCCTCGGGGACCTCACTACCGTCATGGCTGACGTCCCCAGGCCCTGTCCTGCTCCAGAAGCATGCGAGGACCCATACGTTGTAAATATCGTTCCACCCACCTCAGCCCCGCCGGACTCTTTTGTAAACAGGGGGTGAATGTGGCAAACCACTGTTAAGCTTATTGCCTGTGTGTGTGTGTGAGACATGCCTGGACATGCCCCTGCCAGCCCTGCCTGAGACTCCTCCCCCCCTGGCCCAGGTATAAAGGTGACTGCTCCCCACCCCGCTGCCTCAGTCTCTGGACCAGTTCATTGGCATGCTCCAAGTCTTTTGCGAATAAAAGCCTATTTGTTCTTGCATACAACTAGTCTTTGCTTGATTGATAGTGCATCAGCTTGGGTCACTGTGCAGAGTTTGCACTTCTCCCTGTGTCTGTGTGGGTTTCCTCCAGGTGCTCCGGTTTCCTCCCACAGTCCAAATGACGTGCTGATTAGGTGTACTGGCCATGCTAAATTCTCCCTCAGTGTACCCGAACAGGCACCAGAGTGTGGCAACGAGGGGATTTTCACAGTAACTTAATTGCAGTGTTAATGTAAGCCTATTTGTGACACAAATAAATAAACTTAAGGAGTGTGACGAAATACTCTCCACATGCCTGGATGATTGCAGCTCCACCAACACTCAAGAATCTCAACAGCATCCAGGACAAAGCAGCTTGCTGGCATCCATCCACCATCTTTAACGTTCATTTCCTCCACCACCAATGCACAGTGACAGAAGTTTGTACCATCTCGAAGATGCACTGCAGCAACTCACCAAGGATCCTTCAACAGCACCTTCCAAGCCCACAACCTCTATCACCTATAAAGATATAGGCAGCAGATGCATGGGAATACCACAACCTGCACATTCCCCTCCACATTACACATCATCCTAACTTAGAACAATATTGCCATTCCTTCAATATCACTGGGTCAAAATCCTGGAATTCCTTTCCTAACACCACAAGGGACAATAAACAAAGAAATAACTGATGGATGTAAAAATGGTACAGCAATTATCATGGGGGATTTTAATCTGCATGTCGATTGGTCAAACCAGGTTGGTCAAGGCAGCCTTGGGGAGGAGTTCATAGAATGTATCCGCGATAGTTTCCTCGAACAGTATGTAATGGAACCTATGAGAGAGCAAGCTATCCTAGATCTGGTCCTGTGTAATGACACAGGAATAATTAATGACCTCACATTTAGGGATCCTCTCGGAAGGAGCGATCACAGTATGGTTGAATTTAAAATACAGATGGAGGGTGAGAATGTAAAATCCAACACCAGTGTCTTGTGCTTAAACAAAGGAGACTACAATGGGATGAGGGAGGAGTTGGCTAAGGTAGACTGGGAGCAAAAAAATTATGGTGGGACAATTGAGGAACTGTTGAGGACTTTTAAAGCGATCTTTCACAGTGCTCAGCAAAAGTACGTACCTGTGAAAAGGAAGGACTGTAGGAAAAGGGATAATCAGCCATGGATATCTAAGGAAATAAAGGATCAAACTAAAAAAAATGCATAGAGTGGCAAAGATTAGTGGGAAACTAGAAGATTGGGAAATCTTGAAAGGTCAATAGAAAGTCACAAAAAAGGTAGAAAGGAAAGTAAGATAGATGAGAGTAAACTAGCTCAGAATATAAAAACAGATAGCAAAGGTTTCTGTAAATATATAAAATGAAAAAGAGTGGCTAAGGTAAACATTGGTCCTTTAGAGGATGAGAAAGGGGATTTAATATTGGAAAATGAGGAAATGGTCGAGGCATTGAACAGGTATTTTGTGTCGGTCTTCACAGTGGAAAACACAAATAACATGCCAAAAATTGATGACAAGGAGGCTATGGCAGGTGAAGATCTAGAAATTATTATTCTTTAGCAGAATACATAAGATGAATTCCTGGCTGAAATGATGGTGTGAGGGGGAGAATTTCAGATTCCTAGGACACTGGGACCGGTTCTGGGGGAGGTGGGACCTGTACAAATTGGACGGGTCACACCTGGGCAGGATTGGAACGGATGTCCTTAGGGCGGTACTTGCTAGAATGGTTGGGGAGGGTTTAAACTAATATGGCAGGGGAATGGGAACCTTTGCAAGGATTCAGAGCAGGGGGAATTAACAAGAGGAAAAGATAGTGAGGAGAATAAGGAAAATGATAGGCAGAGAAATCAAGGGCCAGAATCAGATAAGGACCGAGTAAAAAATAGTAGGAAAGAGAAAAAAAATAGTTAAAAGTGCCCACCTTAAGGTTTTGTACCTGAATACTCGGAGCAATTGAAACAAAAATGAATGAATTAGTTGCACAGATAGATGTAAAAGGATATGATATAGTTGGCATTTTGGAGACATCGCACCAGAGGGTGGTGAATGCGTGGAATTCACTACCACAGAATGTAGTGAGGCTAAAACGTTGTCTGATTTCAAGAATAGAACATAGAACAGTACAGCACAGTACAGGCCCTTCGGCCCACGATGTTGTGCCGAACCTTTTCCGAAACCAAGATCAAGCTATCCCACTACTCAACCAATCTTGGTGTCATCTGCAAATTTACTGATCCACCCTTCAGCCCCTTCCTCCAAGTCATTTATAAAAATCACAAATAGCAGAGGACCCAGCACTGATCCTTGTGGTACACCGCTGGTAACTGGTCTCCAGTCTGAAAATTTTCCATCCACTACCACCCTCTGTCTTCTATGAGATAGTAAGAAGTCTCACAACACCAGGTTAAAGTCCAACAGGTTTATTTGGTAGCAAATACCATAAGCTTTTGGAGCACTGCTCCTTCGTCAGATAGAGTGGAAATGTGCTCTCAAACAGTGCAAACATATCATGACTACCATCGACACAACGCCGGCATCTCCATATCATGACTACCATCGACCAACGCCGGCATCTCCATTCTATGAGATAGCCAGTTACTTATCCAATCGGCCAAATTTCCCATCTTTCTAAATGTAGAATAAATTAGATATAGCTCTTGGGGCTAAAGGGATCAAGGGATATGGGAGGAAGGGGGGATCAGGCTATTGAATTCGATGATCAGTCATGATCAAGATGAACAGTGGAGCAGCCTTGAAGGGCCGAATTGCCTAATTCTGCTTCCAGTTTCTATTATCACGAAAGAGGTAGTGTTGGGCAAGCTAATGGGACTAAATGTAGACAAGTCTCCTGACCCTGATGAAATGCATTCCAGAGTACTGAAAGAGATGGCGGGGGAAATAGCAAATGTGCTTGTGGTAATTTACCAAAATTCACTGGACTCTGGGGTGATTCTGGCAGATTGGAAAATAGCAACTGTGACATCAATGTTTATAAAAGGAGGTAGACAAAAGATGGGTAACTATAGGCCGGTTAGCTTAATTTCTGTAGTGGGGCAAATGCTTGAATCTATCATCAAGGAAGAAATAGCGAGACATCTGGATAGAAATTGTCCCATCTGCAGATGGATTCTTAAAGGGATAATTATCACAAAGATGAACCAGACACCCTTCTAACTCATGCAAATTTGTTCAACTTCTTACTGCAGTGCATCCATGTTCTCAAAGCAACAATTCTGGCATTGACCTCCACCACTACATGTCCCCAGTCCCTCCTGAGCATCTGACCTGCAGCTAGTGGATGTCTTCTTTTGCACCTCCTCTATCAAAGCCTCCAATGCATTGTCTGGAAACCTTGGTGCGCACTCTCTTGTATGTTTCATCATTGCTCAAAGTATCACAGCAAAAATTAAATTTTCAATGACCTCCCCAATTTCTTGGAGCTAAATGCACCTTCCCTTTAAAAGGTGTACACTGCCTAACTACTGCTGGCCACCCGCTTTATGGAGCCCCCTGATGTTGCAAACAGCCACTGAATTGCATGGGGAGAGCTAGCCTCATGTGGGAATCCTGGAAAGCAGCAGGCAGCAGCAATTTGCTGTGTTGCCTGCAACGCAATGAATGAGTGCTAGTTATTCACATATGCCAATCACCACAGCCATATATGGAGGTTTGCTGATTTCTCTCCCGCTGTTTGAAAGAAAATTTGACTAATTTTAATTTATTCAACATTAAATGCTTTCTATTCCTTAACATAATCTGTAACTCTGACTGAATGGCTGATGTTATCAGTCTTTTTCCTCTGACACAACTAACGACACCATCTTTATACATTGTCTCTCCTCTGTTGTGTTACTCGGTTTCAGTGGCCTTATATGGTTCCACCACCACCAGTCTGATTGCACTTATAGAATCTCTATCAATATGCAGGACTCCTCAGATACTGAAGCTGTCCAAGTCCAAATTTAGCAAGACCTGGACAATTTTCAGGCTTGGGTTGATAAATGGTAAATGATAAGTAGTAAGTAACATTCATGCCATACAAGTGCCAGGGGATGGCCATCTTCAATAAGAGAGAATCTAACCATTTCACCTTGACATTCGGTGGCATTTTCATTGACCAGAAACTGAACTGGACCAGCCATATAAATACTGTGGCTACAAGAGGGCAGAGGCTGGGAATTTTGTGGTGAGTAACTCACCTTCTGACTTCCAAGAGCCAGTCCACTATCTACTAATGGAATACTCTTCCCTTACCTGGATGAGTGCAGCTCCAACAACACTCAAGAAGCTAGACACCATCCAGGACAAAGCAGCCCACTTGATTGGCACTCCATATACCATCTTTTAATATTCACTCCGTTCACCACTAACATCCAATGTGTACCATCCAAAAGATGCACAGCATTAACTCACTTTGACAGCATTATCCAAACTTGTGACCTCTACCATCTAGAAGGACAAGGGCAACAGATACATGGCATCACCACTGCCTGCAAGTTCCCATACAAGCTATACACCATCTTAACATGGAAATATATCATCGTTCCTTCACTGTTGCTGGGTCAAAATCATGGAACATCACTGTGGGTGTATCTACATCACATGGACTATAGTGGTTTAAAAAGATAGCTCACCACCACCTTCTCAAGGGCAATTATGAATGGACAATAAATGCTGGTCGAGCCAGTGACACCCACATTCTACGAACAAATAAATAGATGGCTTATTTACCCATCCTGTACCATCACTTTGATGGCTCCCAAGTATAAGGGACTGAGGAAAATTTGTGGGGAAGACGTTTACCAGTGTTCTTTGTCCCTTGTGGGTTTCAGTGTCCTGTTTGTCGTGCGGGTGCTGTGAACAGGATGCTGTTGGTTGAGTGATGTGGGCTGGGCCAATGGGATTGCTCTGGGGGCGGGAAGAAAAAAAAAGGCACCAGGAAGTGAAGCAGCTGCAGAGCTGAAGAGAGAGTGTGCAGAAGAGGGACAGCCACGTTTTTTGAAGAGAAGCTTTTCAGAGGCAGTAAAAAGTCAGTTCGAAGTGAATCTTTCTCAGGTAGAACTGCTTGGTTTCTCATGACTGCCGAGGAAGACGGCCTTCAGCGCACTGGACCTGCGTTACTACACAGATAGATCGCGGCACCTCTGCCTCGTGTGCTTGCTCCATCATCTTCCCTCTCGTAGACCCGTCTGGACTGTGTGTGTGTGTCGGGGTTAAGTGAGTACTATCAGACAGGAACGGTAACAGAATGTGGTTTTCTTCAGATGTGCACTTTAAAATTCAAAGTGCTTGGTGATATTCTGAACATTTCTCAGGTTGAAACTGTTAATTGGAAAATCTTCAGTTGGGATTCTTTACTTGTTTATATCTGCTAATTATATTTGTTATTAAATTCCGTTTACCTTGTTGTTCCAAACCTTTTCTCATTATAAGGTTTATCTCAATAACATTTTTGGAGGCACCGCGCTAAACATACTCAAATCCTTTCCATGCAAGCCAGTACTGGCATTTATGGGTAAACAGGAAATTTAGCCAGCTCACCATCAGCTGCAAGGAATTCAGGATCCTGTAAATCGAATAGTTAAATAGTAGCCCCATATAGTGATCAGCAGGGGGTTACACAAGGAAATGTCCTTAGTCCGCTTGCCTGTCTTACCTATATGCTGCCCTTTGTTGACATCAACCTGCTTACATATGTATATTTGTAATTGGCCAGATTGACCTTTCCATCAGTTCACTCAAATCCACAACCACCTCTGTGCTGTTAGACTACCTGTCACTTGTCTGACATCAAGTCATAGAGAAGTCACAATATCCTCCAATGGGAAACAAAATGGGTGAAGTCTGAGTTTTCAACTTCCAACATAAACTGAGCAACATTATACAGTAATTGTTTACACGTGGCATACAGGACTCCTAAAGCAACTATGCAATCCACTAATGAAAGGTTTGGACATCTCTCCTGTAAAGGGTTTTTCACAAAAGCATTGAAACAGCAGCTGGTCCTGAAGTACAATAACAACTGTCCAGTATCACTTCAACAGTGTTAACACAGCCCAAAAATTCAAATTTGCAATATATATAAGATGATTTCGAGCATACCCATCTGGTGGAAACCTGGCAAGTGGTGGGTAGTTAAGGTTGGTGTGGTGATTTACTTACTGACTTCCTGCACCGATCCTGCTGTCTTCAAGTTTGATCTGTTCTTCTGAGCAGCTCATTTTAAGCCAGTCAGAACGTTCTTTAAACATGTAGATTGACATTCTAGGAGATTACTGGGTTAATGTGGATTGAGTAGAGATGATGTTTTGGCATTTCAGTTCAGAGAAGGAAGCAGGAAGAGGTACCAGCGTGAGAGCAGTACAACGGGGTAACTTTTTAAAAAACTTGTCTATAGGGCTTCACTTGCCTCGGGCTTTCCCTTCCTGCGACATCTGGTCAAAATCTCTCACAGCGACTTACCTTGTTGACGACAACTTTACCTTTTGTACTGATTGCCAACCTCTTACCACCCAAAATTTCACTCCTGCCCACCAGCCAGCTGCCACTTTTCAGTTATTGTGGGAAGGCACTTAACTGACAACATGCAGTTGAGTTCTGGTATTTAAATGTGAATTTGGCCATACAGCTCATTAACACTAGAATTAACTTATTTAATCAAAACAAGTTGTCTGTGATGGATTGTTACAGTGCAGAAGGAGGCCATTCGGCTTCTCATGATCTTCACCTATTGCCATTCCTTTATCTTCTCCCCATAAGTCTGCACATTTTCCCTTTTCAGATAGCAGTCCCAATTCCCTTTTGGATGTTTCAATTGAATCTTCCTCCATTACATCCTCAGGTTGTACATTCCAGACTTTAACCCACTCACTGCATGAAAAAGATTATTTCTCATGTCATAGAATCCCTACAGTGCAGGAGGCGGCAATCTGGCCCATCGGGTCTGCACAGACTGTCCGACAGAGCATTTTTCCACCCGCACCCGCCCCCCTTAAGGACACTAAGGGGCAATTTAGCATGGTCAATCCACCTAACCTGCACATCTTTGGATTGTGGGAGGAAACTAGAGCACTTGGAGGAAACTCACGCAGGCACGGCGAGAATGTGCAAACTCCACACAGCCAGTCACCCAAGGCGGCAGTAAAACCCGGGTCCCTGGCGCTGTGAAGCAGCAGTGCGAACCACTGTGCCACCATACTGCTCTTTTGCTTTTGTTACCAATTATTTTAGATCACTGCCCTCTTGTTCTCGATACTTTCACTAATTTGATTTAGACTTTCATTTGATCTTACGACCACATAGTTTGGCCCTGACAGAAATAGACATTATAGCGGCTTCTGTGGGTTCGTATAAGGACAGTATCAGATCAGATGGCTATTATATATCCTGAACAAATTTCCTCTTCATTAGGGAAAGGTTATTTAACGGCTAGCTGATCCACTGATGCCTGTTTTGTGCCCTGCTGAAGTTTGATTCTACCATACAGAAAAAGTTAATTCTATGGAGTGCATTAGCTATAATAGTAGGCTTTGTGCAAATTTCTCAAAGAACATTTTAAAAAATCGAAATATTACATCATTCTTCGTTTCTAATGCAGGCTGTACAGGAAGCTGTCATGGAAAGACATTTAATACTTACTGTAAGACATACACAATACCTTGCATGAAACAACAATGCTGAGCCTCAGGCAACTACAAACAATGATGGATAGAAACCGTTTACCTTTACCTGATGTGGGAGATTTGCAGCGTTCAATTTCCAGCGATACAGGGCTATCCGCAAGTTCAGTCAAACCTAAAAACAGGAATAAATAATTATCACGCTATTGGATATGATCAAAACATAACATTTTGAAATCCCATTACCAATTCTGATAAATGATTGGAAGATTCTGAAACAATAATTCCAAAAGAATAAGATATTATTGATAAGGTTGCGCGCTGTTATAAATACTAACTACACATTAGCCAAGTTTTCAAAACTTGTTTACGTTGCCTTATCACTTTAATTTTAACAGGAAACAAATGATTTTTTAAATAAATTGTCTGCCTCCAGAGTAATTGAGATAAATGGAGGCTTAATACTTTTGGTTTCTCTGAAACTATAGGCAGGAGTTGATTTTTTGGGACGATTTACTTCTATGAGAACTGGAATAGCCATAGACAATCTATAGGCAATATTGAGTTCTTTATTTCAGCAACAAAATACTTGAATTAGAGGTTGTCAGAGAAACTTTCTGGATCATTGCTCAGAAAGTGAACAGATTTTGATAAAGTCTGCCAAAGTGCATATTATCCACTTTCTTTGCAAATAATAGCTTGAAACCATTTCTACCTCCAAGGTGCTGATATTCTAAACAAGTGACTTTTAGTAAAATCAGTTACACATAATTTTAATAGGTGTTTGTTGCATTGGTTCTGATAAATTCCGGAAGAGGCCTAGGGAAATCTAATGGCTCCGCGGTCCCCAGTGCAAGACTGGTTTAACCTGAGCGCTCATCCGAAAATGCCGTTAGGGTTGCGAGGTCACTGGTCCCCACTACTGATGCGGGACCCAGTGGGCTGAGCTCCTCTGCTCCAGCCCCCTCCTAGATGGTGAACCACTATGAGGGCCTTACTTGCCGTCCTGCCCTGCCTGACCTTCATCCTCTGGCTCCTCCTTGTCCTCGTCCTCCACATTCTTGCGGTCCCCCTCCTCCGCAGGGACATCCGTGTGGTCCTTCTCCAGCAGGTCTCCCTGCTGCTGCACCAGGTCATGGAGTGCAAAACAGGCTGATTTAACCCAAGTGCTCATCCAAAAATGCCATTAGGGTTATTGGAACCAATGCAACAAACACCTGTTAAACACGATGATGCGAAAGACCCTCTAGGGATTGTACTGGAGGGCTCCACCAGACTGGTCCAGGCAGTAGAACCACATCTTCAAAAGCCTCATGCACCACTTGATGACTGACCAGGTGTCAGCGTGTGCCTCCTTACAGAGGGTCTCCACCTTAGTCTCAAGCCTCCTTAATGGCATCATTAACTATGACCACAGCGGTTAGCCCTTGGGCCCCACAAGCCATCCCGGGGTGGTTCTCAAAGACTGCAGGGCCATTCCAGATGCAAAGGATGTAGCTATCGTGCACACCCTCCTGGTGCCGTGCATACACGTGCATGATGATCAGCAAGTGGTCACACACTATCTGAACGTTCAGGGAGTGGAATTCCTTCCTGTAATGAAGGGCACTTCCTGATTCCATGTGGTCCGCAGGGTGACGCGAGTGCTCTCTATAGACCCCTGCACATGGGGCATCCCGGTGATGGTGGCGAAGCTTGCAGTCTAAGCTTCCTGTTGGGCCTGTTCCACATGAAATGCACGTAGTTGGCTACCCAGGCATACAGGGCATCTGAGACCTCACGGATGTACTTGTGTGCAGATGACTGCGATTCTGCAGAAGTCCCTGCTCGAGCCTTGGAAGGACCCGGATGCATTAAAGTTTAGGGCCACCATTACCTTCACGGCTACCGTGAGTGGGGGGTCCTCCTGCTCCATGAGATGTCAGGTTAGCGAGGACGTGGCACAGGTACCAAAGTATCTCTCTACCAGTGGCCCCCTGACCTCCTGCTGCGGCCTCAAGCTTGGGCTGGCTTTGTTCGTCAGTCTCCATGGCAGCTACTTGTATCATTGTCAGCTCCACTGGCTGAATTCCAAAATCCATTTTTGCTCTGGGATTGAGGGGATAGTCCATAAGATTATCCATCCTGGGCCCCTCAATCCCTCCCATAAACCCATGTCCCCATGATTCAGGCACTGCCAAACGGACACTATCCCCAGTGCCATGCCCCCTCATGATCACCAATATCCTCTCACATGGCTGTAGCTTCCCTTTACATGATGAGGCATGATGCAATCTGCACCCCCAGTGCAGTTGCAAAGGGAAACCATGTAATTACAGACTGGCTCACCTAATAACTGTTGTTAAGGAATTACTAGAGTCTATAATTAAGGACAATGTGACTGAAAACATTGAAAACTGTCAAGGGCAGGTCATGTATAATGAACCCGATGGAATCTTTTGAAGAGATGACTAATGTAGTGGACAGGGGAACAAATATCTTTGGGTGTTATTTATGTGGACTGCCAGAAGACATTATACAAAGTTCCTTATAATAGATAGTTAGCTGAAGCTCATGGGACTGAAGGCAAATTATCGACCTGGCTAGGAAATTAGCTGAGTGGTCAAAGAGGCAGAGTAGGGATAACAAATAAGTTAAATTGTCAGGTTATGACGAGTAGTGCCCTGCAAGGATCTGTAGTGGGGCCTCAACTATTTATCATTTTCTTAATGGCTTAGGTGATGGGATAGAAAGCCACCTGTCCAATGATGATAATGTGACAAACTTAATTTATGCAAATACTTTACTCACTTTTGTGTGTAAAACATCATTACCTGTGGTAAAAGCCACCATTTCAAATAGAATTTGGTTTGATATCATAAAATTGTAATGATCGCATTAAACATCAATCCCTCCAATAGGCATTTCTACACAGGCAGAATACACACCACAGTTTCTGGGTGCTATGAGTTGTGTTTAAGGCAGGAGTATGATTGAATACTCTCCACATGCCTGGATGAGTGAAGCTCCAACACCAGCCAAGAAGCTTTGACATCATGCGGGACAAAACAGCCTACTTGAATGGCACCCCACTCAGTACTTTAAACATCCACTCCCTTCACCATCAACTACAGTGCCAGCAGTGTGTATCATCTACAAGTTGAACTGCAACAATTCACCAAGGCTCCATCAACAGCATTTTCCAAACGCACAGCCTTTAATACCAAGAAGGACAAGGGCAGCAGATGAATGGGGATATCACCACCTATAAATTCCCCTTCAAACTACATATCATCCTGACTTGGAAGCATATTGCCATCCCTTCACTGTTGCTGGGTCAAAATCCTGGAATTCTCTGTGTTTGTTCACCACATGGACAGCTACGGTTCAAGAAGGCAGCTCATCACCATCTTCTCAAGGAAAATTAAGGATAGGCAATAAATGCTACCCTAGCCAGCAATGCCCACATCACATGAAAGAATAAAAAGAATAAGAAGCTGTGCGAGATTATAGAGAGAAGAAACATTTATACAGACACAAAGCTCCTGATATAATTTAAGCTTCTATCATAGAATCTACAGAGCAGAAGGAGGCCACCTGCCCATCAAGCCCACATCGCCAATAATCCCACCCAGATCCCATCCCCGCAACCCCACACACCCACCCCCCAATTCCCTCGACACTAAAGGGCAACCTATCATGGCCAATCAACCTAACCTACACATCTTTGGACTGTGGGAAGAAACTGGAGTACCCGGAGAAAACCCACGCAGACACAGGGAGAACGTGCAAACTCCACATAGTCACCCGAGGCCGGAATTGAACCTGTGTCCCTAGCACTGTGAGACAGCAGTGCTAACCACTGTGCTAACGTACCACTCATAGAACCATAGAAACCCTACAGTGCAGAAGAGGCTGTTCAGGCCATCAAGTCCACACTGACCCTCTTACTGAGACAGAGTATCTTACTCAGGCCCTGCCCCCTGCCCTATCCCTGTAACCCCATGTATTTACCATGGCCAATTCATCTAACCTATACATCTTGGGACACTAATGGGCAATTTAGCATTGCCAATCCATCTAACCTGCACACCTGTGGGAGGAAACTGAAGCACCCGGAGGAAACCCATTCAGATACAGGGAGAATGAGCAAACTCCACACAGACAGTGACCCGAGGCTGGAAATGAACCCAGGTCCCTGGCGCTGGGCGTTCTAACTCAAAAGTTCATGGTATGATAACATAGCAGTTATACTGTGGGGCTAGGAATCCAGAGATCTGTAATAATAATCTGGAGATGAGAGTTCAAATCTCGCCATGGTAACTCATACATTTGAATCAGTTGATTAAATAGTCCAGAATAGAAAGCTAATAGTGGTAATGCTGACCGTGAAGCTCTCAATTGTCACAGAAACCCAGCTGGTTTATACTGTTGTGCTTAAGGGAAGGAAAGCTGTCATCTTTACCTGGTCTGGACTATAATGAGACCCTGGAGTCACTCAGTTGTATCAAACCACTACAATAAAATTACATTAAAACCGGATGGATCACCTAAGTACTGAAATAAACAACAGATTTGGACGTGACAAATGTACACCCAACCCAAACCACCTTCATTAACAGCTGGGGAATTGTGTCAAAATTGGGGAGCTATCCCATGGATTGGTCAAGGAACATAATCATACATACAGAATGATATCATCCTCCATCACTCACCATTCTTTGGTATACACAGACCCACAGACCTACCAGAGGTAGTGGCACAGTCAGAAAGGGAGTGGCCCTGGAGTCTTCAACATTGAAGTCTCATAGCATCAGGTCAAACATGGACAACATACTGCCTGCTTGAGTACCTGCTGTCAGCATCCAACAGCTGATGAGAACTCCTCTGTTGAACATCACTTGGAAGTAGTACAGAGGGCTGCAAGAGCATAGAATGTACTCTGAGTGGGGAAATCCATTTTCATCACCAAGCATGTCTCAGAAGTACCACCAGTGACTAAAAGCTATCCTGAAGGACATAGCTACTAGACTAGACTTACAGCAGATGATAAGAAAGTCAGTGTGAGAGAAAAGCTTGACCTCATCCTCACCAAGCTAACTGTCATAGATACCTCTAGATTATTGGTAAGAGTGGTCACTGCACAGTGGAGATGAAGTACCTTTGGTATGTTGATGAGCTTAGCAACACTTCAAACAGATGTTTACCCAAGGCAAGTTGGTAACAATGGGGAAAAGAACATGAAGGGATTTGAATAAGGTGTTAAAGGTTCAAAGGAAGAAACAACATGTGAAGAGAGGATAATAAATAAAGTGAGTGTACTTGGCATTTACACTCTGAAGCTAGAATTAAGAAATGAAGATAATTAAGTTTGACGTCTGAAGAAGTTAGCTCAGATAAAGGAAGAGCAAAAAAAAACTGTATAAAAAAATCATTAAACCTAAGCAAAGAAGCTGTTTTCAAGATAGCCAACATTAGGAATAGCTCTTTAACTCACAGCAAGTAGTGTCTGTGAAGAAAGGCTGTCTTGAAAATCAATCAGCTTTGTTCTACGTCGGTGTCGGTGGCTGGCCAGAATTTATTGCCCGTCCCTAGTTGTCCCTGATTGATACAAAAGAATGGCATGCTAGGCCACCTCAGAGGGCAGTTGAGAGTCAACCACATTGCTGTGGCTCTGGAGTCACATGTAGGCTCGACCAGGTAAGGACAGTAGATTTCCTTCTCTAAAGGACATTAGTGTACCAGATAGGTTTTCCCGACAATCATCAATGATTTCATGGTCATCAGTAGATGCTTAATTCCAGATATGTTTAATTGAACTTAAATTCCACCATCTGCTGCGGCAGGATTTGAACTCAGGTCGCCAGAACATTAGCTGAGTTTCTGGATTAATAGTTTAGCGATAATACCACTGGGCCATCAGCTTCCTGGTTTTAGTTAAACATACTTTTATTTGACCTTATTGTTGTTTATTTTATTCCTTAATAAACATTTATTTGATTTAAAATCATCACAAAACGTCAGGAACATCATTCACTGGATTTCAAATAATTCCTCATAATGCACCAAGTTGCAAAAAATACAGTTGAGGGCAGTTGTTTCAAGATTCTCTTCTGCGATTTGGAATAACTCGGCACTTACCATCAGCCATGTCCTTAGCATGCCTACACAATTCCTGTTGAAATCACTGATCATCTCTGCTTCCATTGCCCTCGCAGGAAGCAAGTTCAAAGTCATTGCCACTTGCTCTGTAAAACTGTTCTTCCTTACATTGTCCCCAAAACCTTAAATCTGTGACTACTTGTACCAGCATTTGGGGCATCAGAGCCTTCCAGATAGATCCCTTCTCCATGACTCCCGACATGCCCACCGCACCCCCCCCAATGACCCGATATGCCCTTCCATTATGAATCCCCTGCATAGCCCCACCCCGCTTTCTTTGCTCCACCCAGGCATCACCCTCTGGCACTGCAAATGGCAAAATGGCAGTGACTGATGTCTGCTGCTGAGGTGTCTGGTGGGCACTGCCAGGTGGCCACTGCCAAACGGGCACTGTCCACAACCACCTTTGATGGCCTCTAAGCTGCCCGGCGTGACCAGCTCGCCATGTTTACGCTAGTGCAGACCAGTAGTGATTCATGCCGGTGTGCTGGCTCGCCAGAGCGGTGGGAAGCATCCGGAAGAGAGGGGGGAAGCATATGTGCTGAACTCCCTAATGATATTGAAGTCCAGTCAATCTCGTGCTAATAAGCTTCGTACCTTTTCTAGGCACGAAGCGATTCACACCATTAAAACGTGGCTGGGAAAATAGCAAACCGTTTTGCGCCGGGTGCTCTCAACATGTCTTGCCATCTTCAAAGATTTATACACATGAATCTCCAGGTTCCAGTACAGCTACAGCACTGGCAATCTATCTGACAATAGAGAAATGGACCACTTGTGCAGATGAATGCAACTCCAGCAACACTTAAGTTCACCACCATCCAGAACAAAGAAGCACACTTGATCAACCACCTTAAATATTCAGTCCCTTAATCTCAAGTGCACTGTGGCAGTGTGTACCAACTTCAAGATGCACTGCAGAACTGGCCAATGCTGCTTCAAGAGCATCTCCCAACCCTGTGATCTTGATCATCTAGAAGGACATAGAAACATAGAAAATAGGAGTAGGCCATTTGGCCCTTTGGGCCTGCTCTGCCATTCAATATGATCATGGTTGATCTACTATCTCAATGCTATATTCCTGCACTCTCCCCAAATCATAAAATAGTATCCCTACAGTGCAGGCGACAGGCATCTGGCCCATCGAATCTGCACCGGCTCGCCAACAGAACATTTTATCCAGGCCCATCCCTACAAAATCTCCATAATTCCATGCATCTACTCTGTTAATCTCCCTAACCAACAAATCTTGGGACAGTAAGGGACTTAGCACAACAGAGCCACCTAATCTGCACACCTTTGGACTGTGGAAGGAATTCAGAGCACCTGGAGGAAACCCATGCAGACATGGGGAGAATGTGCAAACTCCATAAGACAGTCACGCAAGGCTGGGATTGAACCCAGGTCCCCAGCGCTGTGAGGCAGCAGTGCTAGCCACTGTGTCACCGTGCCACCCAACTCAACACCATTAGAGTCCAGAAATCTATTTCCTTCTTAAGTATATTCTGTGACTTGGCCTCCACAGGCTTCTGTGGTTGGGAATTCCACAGGCTCACTACCCTTTGACTGAAGGCGTTTTTCATTATCTCACTCCTAAATGTCCTACCTCTCCTCATACGACCATCCCAAAATCCCAGGAATCAAGCTGGTGACAACAACAACAGGTGGACAAAGGGAGAGAAAGATGGATATCCAAGTTCATAGATGGCACTAAGTTACTGCAGTTGAGAGCAGGAATTTTTCAAAGGCTAAAGATAACTAATTAAGTAGACATATCAATCGAAAGTGTGAAGTCATTCACAATGGATCGAACTCTAGAGGAATAGTTAATTTGGGAGTCCAAGTACACAAATAATTTAGAGTTAGTGGGCACATGCAAAAAGCAACCAAAAGGAGCATGGAACGTTTATAAGAAGAGGACTGTGTATCAAAGGGAAGTTATGCTTTAATTCTATAACAACATTGGTTAGACTCCATCTGAAATAGTATTCAATTTTGGGCACTGGGCTATAGGGAGGACATATTGGCCAGATGATATTCAATGAAGATTTATCAGATTAATGCTGGGGTTTAGAGAATTAAATTATGAAAATAGGTTGTATAAACTTGGCATGTATTGAGGGTAGATCCTATTGAGGTTTTTAAAATATTAGAAGGATTCAATAGGATAGATACAGAGAAACTATTTCCTCTGATGGGGTAATCAAGAATGAGGGAACATTGTCAAAATGAGAGCTTGGACATTTATGAGGGAAACGAACAAAGAACAGTACAGCACAGGAACAGGCCCACCAAGTCTGTGCCGACACAGATACCTCTCTAATCTAATATTTTCTTCCTTTTACATGGTCCAAATCCCTCTTTTCCCTGCCTATTCAAGTATGTATCCAGATGCCTCTTGAATGTTGTGATAGAATCTATTTCCACCAGCTCCTCCAGCAGTGTGTTCCAGGCATTCACCACCCTGGGTGTGAAAAACTTGCCCTTACATCTCTTTTAAACTTTCTCGCTCTCACTTTCAATGTAGAGGTCTATAAAATAATGAGGGGCATAGATAAGGTAGATAGTCAATATCTTTTCCCAAAGGTAGGGGAGTCTAAAATTAGAGGGCATAGGTTTAAGGTGAGAGGGGAGAGATACAAAAGCGTCCAGAGGGGCAATTTTTTCCCACACAGAAGGTGGTGAGTGTCTGGAACAAGCTGCCAGAGGTAGTAGTAGAGGCGGGTACAATTTTGTCTTTTAAAAAGCATTTAGATAGTTACATGAGTAATATGGGTACAGAGGGCAATTGCGGGCAATTGGGATTAGCTTAGGGGTTTAAAAAAAAAATGGCGGCACGGACAAGTTGGGCTGAAGGGCCTGTTTCCATGCTGTAAACCTCTATGACTCTATGCCCCCAAGTAATTGATCCTGGGCAAAAGACTCCGACTATCCATTCTATCCAAGCCTGTCATAATCTTGTAAACCTCTATCAGATCCCTCCCTCATCCAATGAAAACAACCAAGTTTGTTCAACCTTTCTTCATAGTCCATATCCTCCAAACGAGGCAACATCCTGGTAAATCTCTTCTGCACCCTTCCCAATGCACCAACATCCTTCCGGTAGTGTGGCGACCAGAATTGTACAAAATACTCCAAATGCAGCCTAACCAAAGTCTTATACAGCTGCAACATGATTTTCCAATTCCTATACTTGATGCCCCGTATGGCCAGCATACCATACACCTTCTTGACTACCTTGTCCACTTGAGTTGCCACATTCAGGGAACTGTGCATCTGCACACCTAGATTCCTCTATGCTAATATTTCTAAGGGTTCTACCATTTAGTGTATACTTTCCTTCTGCAGTAACCTCCCAAATCACATCACCTCACATTTGTCTGGGTTAAATTTGTCCAGCCGATTTATATCCTGCTGTATCCTCTAACAATCCTCCTCACTATTTGCTATTCTTCCAAATATTGTATCATCTGCAAATTTACTAATCAGACCACCTACATTTTCCTCCAAATCATTTATATATATTACAAACAACAGAAGCTCCAGCACTGATCCTTGTGGAACACCGCTCGTCACAGACCTCCAGTCAGAAAAGTACCCTTCCACTGCTACTCTGCTTTCTATGTCCAAGCCAGTTTTATATCCATCTTACCAGCTCACCTCAGATCCCATATGATTTTACCTTCGGTTTCAGCCTGCCATGAGGAACCTTACTGAAGGCTTTACTAAAGTCCATGTACACAACATCCACTGCGCTGGCCCGGTCAATTTTTGTCACTTCCTCAAAGAACTCAATCTGGTTTGAGAGACACAACCGCCCCTTCACAAAACCATGCCTCCTATCACTAATAAGCCTATTCTCTTCTAGATGTGAGTACATCCTGTCCCTAAGAATCTTCTCTAATAATTTCCCCATCACTGACGTAAGGCTCACAGGCCTGTAATTTCCTGGATTGTCTCTCCTGCCCTTCTTAAACAGAGGAACAATGTTAGCTACTCCCCAATCCTCTGGTACCTCACCCGTAGCTAGATAGGATATAAAGATTTTGGCCAAGGCTTCAGCAATTTCATCCCTCGCCTCTCAGTATTCAGGAATAGACCCAATGTGGCCCTGGGGACTTGTCCACCTTAATGTTTTTGAAAATCTCCAGTATCCCCTCCTTTTTTTATCTCAACATGTCCTAGAACGTCAACATCCTCCTTTTTGCACTCAACATCTACTATATCCTTCTCCCTTGTAAATACTGACGCAAAGTATTCGTTAAGGACCTCACCCACTTCATCTCTTACGCACACAAATTCCCTCCACTGTCCTTGAGACACTTTTTTGAAGCAAGGGTGGTAGAAATCAGGAATTCTTTCCCACAACCACTTGTGGATGTCAGGACAATTGGACTACCACTTGTGGATGTCAGGACAATTGGACTTTTAAGACTGAGATCGATAATTTTTTGCCAGGTAAGGTATCGAGATCTCTGGAGTAAAGACAATTTAATGGAGTTGAGGTTTAGAACAGCCATGGTCTAATAGAGCAGGCTCAAGGGGATGAATGACCTACAACTCTATATTCCTATTATTTGGATAAAAATGGGCCATTAACTTCTGCGGGGTGGCAACCACTGGTGGATTGCCACAGTGGAGGGACTTAACTTTATTAAAGTTTCAAAGCCCCTCTCGCGCCTAACCTTCCTCACTCAGGCTGGTTGAAACAGGAACAGTGAAGCGCACCCACTGCTGTATCAGTAAGTGGAATAAGTGGAGTGCAAAGAGAAGTGCAGCGCAAAGAGGAAAGACACACACCCTTTTTATAGCACTAGCTGATCAGGTCTCAGACTGAGAGGTAGTGTGGGGAGTCTGGAGTCAGATCACAGGGGCACAGTTGGGGTTGGAAAGATTAGAGTCAGACTGGGATAGTCTTGGATGTCCTGTGTAGGGCTCGGTCTGGGTGCTTTTTACCCTTCTAACTCTTTTAAGGTAAAACATCAGGGTAACACACTGGTAGAAGCATCCAAAGTTAACAATTTAAATCTCTGTCAGATGGCTCCAAAACCAGCGTAATTGTTCAGGGTAAGTTAGCCCTTCTGGACAATTGCTGGATAAATCCTTATGTGAGAATTTCTTAGAGTTTCCCAAATGCTATGCTGGTGGAACCAGGAAGTTATGACTTCCAGGGCGACACGGTGGCACAGTGGCTAGCACTGCTGCCTCACAGTGCCAGGGACCTGGGTTCGATTCCTGGCTTGAGTCACCGTCTGTGTGGAATTTGTACATTTTTCTTGTGTCAGTGTGAGTTTCCTCGGGGTGCTCCGGTTTCCTCCAACAGTCCAAAGATGTGCAGGTTAGGTTAATTCGCCATGCTAGATCGCCATATAGTGTCAGGGGGACTAGCAGAGTAAATACGTGGGGTTACAGGGATAGACGTTGGGTGGGAGTGTGGTCGGTGCAGACTCAATGGGCCAAGTGGCCTCTTTCTGCACTGAAGGGATTCTATGAATATCACATGTGCGATGAATGAGGCTTTTCCCTTTAGCCTCTCCTGACAGTTAAAAGGTCAATCTTTTATTTTGCGACTTTACTGGCTTTAAGTGCAATATGTTTATAGCTTGCCCCTTCTTTATACATCCAACTAACTACCATTCTATGATCCATTTGGAAAGATTCATGCCAATAATATTATACACATTTGCTGGACCTTTTTGAATTGATCACTCATGTATACAGGATAGGTTGTAACAGAAGCATTTTTTTCTCGCATATTCCAACAAGACTCAAAAAAAAGTGAGAATAGCTGTTATGTTGTATTTGGGATAAATTCACAGTTTATTTACTTTAAGAATTATTCTACTCCCATGCAAATAAACTAAGTTGATATTGAGTAAAACCAAATATAAACTTAATCTGTAATATATCTGTAAAATCATATGGTATAACAGAAAGAAACTGAAATTATATTACTTTATAGTATTCACAACTGGGAATAAAAGGAAATGCAGCATTGCTCTGTTGTACTTGAGAATTCTGATTAATTCTAAATACCCAACATGAGGATAATTGGCAGCTAATGTTTTAATATGTGGTTTGAGAATAATACAAAATATTTAAGTAACATATTAATAATGTCTCTAAGAAATTAATTTGTAACATGTCAGTAAAATGAAAGATGTATTCATGAAAGATACCAGCACAAGTCAGGCACAAATTATGTAACAAAGTAAATTATCTATGCGTATCCAGGCCGGGGGATAATGCCAAATGATAAAGGTGGCTTCATTTGGTATTAGAGCCGCTTTAAACTGGTTAGAGAAATGCTGAATCATAAGAAGCCATTTTTGGGTAAGAACTTCCATAAAACGGACAGACGAATGACATCAATATTTGAAGATGTCAAACTATACTTGATTGAAGGACATGCCCTTGTTAGATTGACAGAACAGTTAATGAATGAAATTGCTTTTAGTTAAGTGCTGGGCTATATAATCTGGGAACAAAAAGTATAAGGGATAGGATCTACAAATATTTGGATAGACAGGGACTTATTAGGGAGAGTCAACATGGCTTTGTGCATGGTAGGCCATGTTTGACCAATCTATTAGAGTTTTTCAAGGAGGTTACCAGGTGTGGTAAACCACTGTTAAGTTATTGCCTGTGTGTGTGTGACATGCTTGGACACGCCCCTGCCGGCACTGCCTGAGACTCCCCCCCCCCCCCCACCCCCCGGGTATAAAGGTGACTGCTCCCACCCCACCCCCGTCAGTCACCAGACCAGTTCCGACCAGTTCAACAGCATGGGTGTGTTCCAAGTCTTTCTTTTGTGAATAAAAGCCTGTTTGTTTTCGCATACTCACTAGTCGCCTCATAATTGATAGTGCATCAATTTTATTCACAAAAGAAAGACTTGGGATGGAGCAGATATTGAAACCCGACAAGTTGGAACTGGATCCTCAAGCTGTAGGAGCCTCTAACAGCTTCGACCACTGGCTGCGATGCTTCAAAACTTTCCTCACCGCCTCCGCCTCAGTTGTCCGGACCGAAGAAGACAAGCTACACATGCTCCATGCCCGGGTAAGCGATCAGGTATTCTCAATGATCCGAGACGCGGAAACTTACGAGGATGCGATCGAACTTTTAAAAGGCCAGTACAGCAAACAAATTAACGTGGTCTATGCCACACATCTTCTGGCTACTCGCAGACAACGACTCCTAGAACAGGGTGGGCTGGACCTGCAAAAGACTGTAGCGCTGGCCGACTCTTTAGAGGTGGCCTTCCGTAATCTTGAGGCCTACACTCCTGACCACAGGAGCGCATCGTGGACGCCGCCGCCACCTCTGTACTCGGGAGGGCCGCAGGCCTACGCCACGCCACGTCACACCAATGATCCGATCGCTGCGGCAGTCTCTGGAGGCCTGAAGTGCTACTTCTGCAGCCTGGGGAAGCACCCCCGACAATGCTGCCCGGTGAAGGATGCGACCTGCTCTGGGTGTGGAAAGAAGGGCCATTACACGAGGGTGTGCAAGGCAAAGTCGACCTCCAAGCCCAGTAGTGCCGCGTGCAACCCGCCATCTTGGACGCCTTCAGCCGTGTGTGAGCCGCGCGGGCCGCCATCTTGGACGCCTTCAGCCGCATGTGAGCCGTGCGTGCCGCCATTTTGGATGCCTTCAGCTGCGTGTGGGCCGTGCGGGCCGCCATCTTGGACGCCATCAGCCGCGTGGGGGCTGTGCGGGCCGCCATCTTGGACGCCTTCAGCCACGCCGCAAGATCCAACGGTGGCATCGATTACGCTGGACCAATCCAGGCCTCACCAACTCGCCAGGTCCATGATGGACATAGAGGTAAACGGTCGCACTACAACCTGTTTATTTGACTGTGGGAATACGGAGAGCTTCATTCACCCTAACACAGTGAGTCGCTACACCCTCTCAGTACTGCCACTGAAGCGAACGATCTCCACGGCTTCAAAGTCCCACTCGGTGGCGGTCCTCGGGTCCTGCGTGGTGACCCTGACTGTACGGGGCACAGTATACAAAAACTTCAGGCTCCTCGTGCTGCCACAACTCTGCGCTGCCGTACTCCTGGGGCTAGATTTCCTGTGTCACCTTAAGAGCGTCACCATGGAGTATAATGGGCCTTTTCCCCCGCTCTCTGTCTGCAATCCCCAGTTCTTAGATCGCCCACCACGCACCACCTGCAGCCTCTCGACCCTTAAAGTCGCCCCTCCCTCACTGTTCAAAAATCTCACCCTCGACTGCAAGCCCATCGCCACCAAGAGCAGACGGTACAGTGCTGGAGACAGGGCCTTTATCAGGTCCGAAGTGCAACGACTCCTAGGGGAGGGGTTCATTGAGGCCAGTACCAGCCCCTGGAAAACCCAAGTAGTCATTGTTAAGACTGGGGAGAAACATCGCATGGTCATTGACTATAGTCAGACCATTAATCGATACACGCAGCTGGATGCGTACCCCCTTCCCCGCATATCTGACATGGTTAATCAGATTGCGCAATATCGGGTGTTCTCCACCGTCGACTTAAAGTCTGCATACCACCAGCTCCCTATCCGCCCGGAAGACCGCCAATATACTGCCTTCGAGGCGGATGGCCGCCTCTATGACTTCCTTCGGGTCCCCTTCGGCGTTACCAATGGGGTCTCGGTTTTCCAGCGTGAGATGGACCGAATGGTAGACCAGAACGGGCTGCGGGCCACCTTCCCGTACCTGGATAACGTTACCATCTGCGGCCATGATCAGCAGGACCACGACGCCAACCTCCAAAAATTCTTCCACACCGCCACTCTCCTAAATCTGACCTATAATAAGGAGAAGTGCGTATTCCGCATACGCCGCCTCGCCATCCTTGGTTGTGTTGTGGAAAATGGGGTCATCGGTCCCGATCCCGACCGCACCCGTCCCCTCCTGGAACTTCCCCTCCCCACCAGCCTTAAAGCACTGAGGAGATGCCTGGGCTTCTTCTCGTATTACGCCCAGTGGGTCCCCAATTATGCGGATAAAGCCCGTCCGCTCATCAAATCCACCTCTTTTCCCCTGACGGCAGAGGCCTGCCTCGCCTTCGACCGCATCAAAACAGACATCGCGAAGGCCACGATGCACGCTGTAGACAAATCCATCCCGTTCCAGGTGGAGAGCAATGAGTTTGATTTCGCCCTAGTCGCCACCCTTAACCAGGCGGGCCGACCCCGTGGCCTTCTTCTCACGAACCCTCCAAGGCCCGGAAATTCGGCACTCCTCTGTCGAAAAGGAGGCCCAAGCCATAGTGGAAGCTGTACTGCACTGGCACCACGACTTAGCTGGTAAACAATTCACCCTACTCACAGACCAACGGTCAGTTGCATTCATGTTTAATAACACGCAGCGGGGCAAGATCAAAAGTGATAAAATATTGAGGTGGAGAATCGAGCTTTCCACCTACAATTATGATATCTTATACCGGCCCGGGAAGCTCAATGAGCCCCCAGACGCCCTGGCCCGGGGAATCTGTGCCAGCGCACAGATGGACCAATTGCAAACTCTCCACAACGACCTCTGCCACCCGGGAGTCACCAGGTTCTTTCACTCCATTAAAGCCCGTAACCTGCCCTACTCCATTGAGGAGGTCAGGTCTATAACCAGACACTGCCAGGTCTGCGCAGAGTGCAAACCGCATCGGCCAGACAGAGCACACCTCATAAAGGCCACCCGCCCTTTCGAGCGCCTAAGCGTCGACTTCAAAGGCCCCTCCCCTCTTCTGACCGCAACATATATTTCCTCAATGTCATTGACGAGTATTCACGTTTCCCTTTCGCTATTCCCTGCCCGGAGATGACCCCGGCCATGGTCGTCAGGGCCCTGCACAGCCTCTTCACCCTGTTCGGTTTCCCTAGCTATATCCATAGCGACCGGGGATCCTCCTTTATGAGCGATGAGCTGCAACAGTACCTGCTCTCCAAAGGCATAGCCTCGAGTAGGACCACCAGCTACAACCCCAGGGGGAACGGACAGGTAGAGAGGGAGAACGCGACAGTCTGGAAGGCCATTTTACTAGCTCTGAGGTCTAAAGGTCTTCCAGTCACCCGCTGGCAAGAGGTCCTCCCTGATGCACTACACTCGATTAGATCACTCCTTTGCACAGCTACCAATGTTACCCCTCACAAAATGCTTGTTTTCCCTCGGAAGTCCTCCTCAGGGACCTCACTACCGACGTGGCTGACATCCCCAGGCCCTGTCCTGCTCCGGAAGCACGTGAGGACCCATAAGTCGGACCCCCTGGTCGAAAGGGTCCAGCTCCTCCACGCCAACCCCCAATACGCCTATGTGGCGTACCATGACGGGCGGGAGGACACGGGCTCCATTCGAGACCTAGCACCCGCAGGTGCCCCAAGGATCACGACGACCCACAACCTCACACCCCCAACCCCCGTATACAGCACGCCTGAGCCCCAGGGGCCGCCACCACGCACCCGACAACTGGAAGGGGCCACAAACGACTCACCTGAGCCCCAGGAGCCGCAATCACGCACCTGACAACCGGAAGGGACCACAAACGACTTGAGCTGCTACGGTCTGGCGCCTGAACCAACACCGCGGCCACCAGAACCGACACCACAACCGGCACGCCCCTGCCGGCCCTGCCTGAGACTCCTCCCCCCCAGGTATAAAGGTGACTGCTCCCACCACCTCCGTCAGTCACCGGACCAGTTCTGACCAGTTCATCAGCATGGGTGTGTTCCAAGTCTTTCTTTTGTCAATAAAAGCCTGTTTGTTTTTGCGTACTCACTATTCACCTCATAATTGATAGTGCATCACCAGGAAAGTGGATGAAGGGAAGGCGGTGGATGTTGTCTACCTGGATTTCAGCAAGGCCTTTGACAAGGTCCCTCATGGGAGGTTAGTTAGGAAGGCTCAGTCGCTGGGTATACATGGGGAGGTAGTAAATTGGATTAGACACTGGCTCAATGGAAGAACAGTAAGAAGTCTCACAACACCAGGTTAAAGTCCAACAGGTTTATTTGGTAGCAAATACCATAAGCTTTCGGAGCAGAGCTCCTTCGTCAGATGGAGTGGATATCTGTTCTCAAACAGTACACAGACACAGAAATCAAATTACAGAATACTGATTAGAATGCAAATCTCTACAGCCAGCCAGGTCTTAAATGTACAGACAATTTGGGTGGAGGGAGCATTCAACACAGGTTAAAGAGATGTGTATTGTCTCCAGACAGAACAGCTTATGGAATTCTGCAAGTCCAGGAGGCAAGCTGTGGGGGTTACTGATAATGTGACATAAATCTGGACTTGCAGAATTCCACAAGCTGTTCTGTCTGGAGACAATACACATCTCTTTAACCTGTGTTGAATGCTCCCTCCACCCACATTGTCTGTACATTTAAGACCTGGCTGGCTGTAGAGATTTGCATTCTAATCAGTATTCTGTAATTTGATTTCTGTGTCTGTGTACTGTTTGAGAACAGATATCCACTCCATCTGACGAAGGAGCTCTGCTCCGAAAGCTTATGGTATTTGCTATCAAATAAACCTGTTGGACTTTAACCTGGTGCTGTGAGACTTCTTACTGTGCTTACACCAGTCCAACGCCGGCATCTCCACATCAATGGAAGAAGCCAGAGTGTGGTTGTGGAGGATTGCTTCTCTGAGTGGAGGTCTGTGACGAGTGGTGTGCCGCAGGGATCGGTGTTGGGTCCATTGTTGTTTGTCATCTATATCAATGATCTGGATGATAATGTGGTAAATTGGATCAGCAAATTTGCTGATGATACAAAGATTGGAGGTGTAGTGGACAGTGAGGAAGGTTTTCAAAACTTGCAGAGGGATTTGGACCAAATGGGCTGAAAAATGGCAAATGGAATTTAACGCAGACAAGTGTGAGATATTGCACTTTGGAAGGACAAACCAAAGTAGAACGTACAGGGTAAATGTTAGGACTCTGAAGAGTGTAGTTGAACAGAGGGATCTGGGAATACAGGTACAGAATTCCCTAAAAGTGACGTCACAGGTGGATAGGGTCATAAAGAGTGCCTTTGGTACATTGGCCTTTATAAATTGGAATATCGAGTATAAAAGTTGGAGTGTTATGGCAAGGTTATATAATAAGAAGTTTAACAACACCAGGTTAAAGTCCAACAGGTTTATTTGGTAGCAAAAGCCACACAAGCTTTCGAGGCTCTAAGCCCCTTCTTCAGGTGAGTGGGAATTCTGTTCACAAACAGAACTTATAAAGACACAGACTCAATTTACATGAATAATGGTTGGAATGCGAATACTTACAACTAATCCAGTCTTTAAGAAACAAAACAATGGGAGTGGAGAGAGCATCAAGACAGGCTAAAAAGATGTGTATTGTCTCCAGACAAGACAGCCAGTGAAACTCTGCAGGTCCACGCAACTGTGGGAGTTACAAATAGTGTGACATGAACCCAATATCCCGGTTGAGGCCGTCCTTGTGTGTGCGGAACTTGGCTATCAGTTTCTGCTCAGCGACTCTGCGCTGTCGTGTGTCACGAAGGCCGCCTTGGAGAACGCTTACCCGAATATCAGAGGCCGAATGCCCGTGACCGCTGAAGTGCTCCCCAACAGGAAGAGAACAGTCTTGCCTGGTGATTGTCGAGCGGTGTTCATTCATCCGTTGTCGCAGCGTCTGCATAGTTTCCCCAATGTACCATGCCTCGGGACATCCTTTCTTGCAGCGTATCAGGTAGACAACGTTGGCCGAGTTGCAAGAGTATGTACCGTGTACCTGGTGTACTGGTGTACTTGATGAAGACGAACATCTCGCCAAGGCCACCTCCACACCCCCACTTCTTGCCTTCAAACAACCGCACAACCTCAAACAGACCATTGTCCGCAGCAAACTACCCAGCCTTCAGGAGAACAGTGACCAAGACACCACACAACCCTGCCACAGCAACCTCTGCAAGACGTGCCGGATCATCGACACAGATGCCATCATCTCACGTGAGAACACCATCCACCAGGTACACGGTACATACTCTTGCAACTCGGCCAACGTTGTCTACCTGATACGCTGCAAGAAAGGATGTCCCGAGGCATGGTACATTGGGGAAACTATGCAGACGCTGCGACAACGGATGAATGAACACCGCTCGACAATCACCAGGCAAGACTGTTCTCTTCCTGTTGGGGAGCACTTCAGCGGTCACGGGCATTCGGCCTCTGATATTCGGGTAAGCGTTCTCCAAGGTGGCCTTCGCGACACACGACAGCGCAGAGTCGCTGAGCAGAAACTGATAGCCAAGTTCCGCACACACAAGGACGGCCTCAACCGGGATATTGGGTTCATATCACACTATTTGTAACTCCCACAGTTGCGTGGACCTGCAGAGTTTCACTGGCTGTCTTGTCTGGAGACAATACACATCTTTTTAGCCTGTCTTGATGCTCTCTCCACTCCCATTGTTTTGTTTCTTAAAGACTGGATTAGTTGTAAGTATTCGCATTCCAACCATTATTCATGTAAATTGAGTCTGTGTCTTTATAAGTTCTGTTTGTGAACAGAATTCCCACTCACCTGAAGAAGGGGCTTAGAGCCTCGAAAGCTTGTGTGGCTTTTGCTACCAAATAAACCTGTTGGACTTTAACCTGGTGTTGTTAAACTTCTTACTGTGTTTACCCCAGTCCAACGCCGGCATCTCCACATCAAGGTTATATAAGGCATTTCAATTTAGAGTATTGTGTACAGTTTTGGTCACCTAGTTACAGGAAGGATGTAAATAAGGTTGAAAGAGTGCAGAGAAGGTTCACAAGGATGTTGCCGGGACTTGAGAAGCTGAGTTACAGAGAGAGATTGAATAGGTTGGGACTTTATTCCCTGGAGCGTAGAAGAATGAGGGGAGATTTGATAGAGGTGTATAAGATTTTGATGGGTATAGATAGAGTGAATGCAAGCAGGCTTTTTCCGCTGAGGCTAGGGGAGAAAAAAAAAAACAGAGGGCATGGGTTAAGGGTGAAAGGAGAAAAGTTTAAAGGGAATATTAGGGGGGACTTCTTCACGCAGAGAGTGGTGGGAGTGTGGAATGAGCTGCCGGATAAAGTGGTAAATGCTTTTAACATTTAAGAAAAACTTGGACGGGTTCATGGATGAGAGGGGTGTGGAGGGATATGGTCCAAGTGCAGGTCAGTGGGACTAGGCAAAAAATGGTTCGGCACAGGCAAGAAGGGCCAAAAGGCCTGTTTCTGAGCTGTAATTTTGTATGGTTCTATGGTTCTATAATCATTCTGCTTTTTGGCATGAAATCAGAGAATACATGGGCAGCACAGTGCAGGCAGCACGGTGGTACAGTGCTTAGCACTGCTGCCTCACAGCACCAGGGACCCGGGTTCGATTCCCGGCTTGGGTCACTATCTATGCGGAGTTTACACGTTCTCCCCGTGCGAGCGTGGGTTTCCTCCGGGTGCTCCGATTTCTTCCCACAGTCTGAAAGATGTGCTGGTTAGGTGCATTGACCCGAACAGGCGCCGGAATGTGGCGACTGGGGAATTTCACAGTAACTTCATTACAGTGTTAATGTAAGCTTTATTTATGACGAATAAACTTTTTAACTTTTTTACCTCAAAGCTCATTTGCTGGGTAGATTAAATCAGAGATCTTCCTTTCAGCCGAAATAAATTTGTCTTGTCTTAATTGTATGTTTGTCTGAATATTTTTAAGTTGTAATGTTTTTGATCCTAACATTTCAATGTTTTAATAAAACTAGTTTTAAAAAAATAAAATTTTATTACACTTTGAAGACTGAGTTTAGTTTACCCTTGCAAGAGTTTACTTATTAAAGTTGCTTTTTAGAACTTTCTAAAGTAATCTGGCCACCAAAATAGAATTCCCCACTTCACCTGGTGTATAAAATTAAATGCAAGATGAATGTTATGCCTAGACTTTCACACATCGCAGGAGACTGTGTTGCTATTTGCATTATTCATATTTAAAGGATTAAAAAATTCAATGTCGTGAGCCTCATTCATACATGTACACATCAGCAGATAACTTTAGGGAAGCAAATGTCAGACATACCTTCACAGCATCCAAGGCTTAATGCTGTAACAGCAGCTTTTCAAATTGGATAGTGAAGGGAATGATGTAATTTAAAAAAAGAAAAACAAATATTAAAAATGATCTTTATCAAAGGAGGTCTTAGGTATATTATTTAGTCTTATTCCTAACAATGATGTACACGAACCCAAAGGTTAATTAAACCTTTACAACAACATTTAGGAACTTCGATTATAAATGACTATTGATAAACTCTTTGCAATTTTTCTGTGCTTTGTAATGATTGAACTAGATTCCCATATCATTATCTTGTCTACCGAAAATGAGAATGACAAACTTAAATTCTCTGACGAGAACTGAATCTTTCTGCTCAAATATGTTGTAAAGCTTGATAGATATTGCATTGAATACCACAAACTCTTTTTCCCAACAGGAGTAATTGGTTTCAACTGCAGGCTGCACAGTTTACCTAAACAATGTAGCTCATTTAAGGATATGGTAGGCACGACAAGGATCAGAAAACTCTGAAACAAATGGATCTCTGCAAATCATGGGAATGTTCTAGTGAAGCATGTTATTATAAACATTATTTTTTAAAAAATTCTTTCACAGGATGAGTGTCATTATTGCCCATCGCTATTTGTCCTTGAGAGGGTGAGGTGCTGCCTTCTTGAACCTCTGGACTCCATGTGGTATATATGGATTTTAGTAAGGCGTTTGATAAGGTTCACCATGGTAGGCTTCTGCAGAAAATGCAGATGTATGGGATTGGGGGTGATCTAGGAAATTGGATCAGGAATTGGCTAGCGGATAGGAAACAGAGGGTGGTGGTTGATAGTAAATATTCATCATGGAGTGCGGTTACAAGTGGTGTACCTCAGGGATCTGTTTTGGGGCCACTGCTGTTTGTAATATTTATTAATGATCTGGATGAGGGTATAGTTGGGTGGATTAGCAAATTTGCTGATGACACCAAAGTCGGTGGTGTGGTAGACAGTGAGGAAGGGTGTCGTAGTTTGCAGGAAGACTTAGACAGGTTGCAAAGTTGGGCCGAGAGGTGGAGGATGGAGTTTAATGCGGAGAAGTGTGAGGTAATTCACTTTGGTAGGAATAACAGATGTGTTGAGTATAGGGCTAACGGGAGGACTTTGAATAGTGTGGAGGAGCAGAGGGATCTAGGTGTATGTGTGCATAGATCCCTGAAAGTTGGGAATCAAGTAGATAAGGTTGTTAAGAAGGCATATGGTGTCTTGGCGTTTATTGGTAGGGGGATTGAATTTAGGAGTCGTAGCGTTATGTTGCAACTGTACACAACTCTGGTGCGGCCGCACTTGGAGTACTGTGTGCAGTTCTGGTCCCCACATTACAGGAAGGATGTGGAGGCTTTGGAGAGGGTGCAGAGGAGGTTTACCAGGATGTTGCCTGGTATGGAGGGGAGATCCTATGAGGAGAGGCTGAGGGATTTGGGATTGTTTTCGCTGGAAAGGCGGCGGCTAAGAGGGGATCTTATTGAAACATATAAGATGATTAGAGGTTTAGATAGGGTGGATAGTGATAGCCTTTTTCCTCTGATGGAGAAATCCAGCACGAGGGGGCATGGCTTTAAATTGAGGGGGGGTAGTTATAGAACCGATGTCAGGGGTAGGTTCTTTACCCAGAGGGTGGTGAGGGATTGGAATGCCCTGCCAGCATCAGTAGTAAATGCGCCTAGTTTGGGTGCGTTTAAGAGATCCGTAGATAGGTTCATGGACGAAAAGAAATTGGTTTAGGTTGGAGGGTCACAGTTTTTTTTTTAACTGGTCGGTGCAACATCGTGGGCCGAAGGGCCTGTTCTGCGCTGTAATGTTCTATGTTCTATGTTCTATGGTGTCGGTACACTCACAGCACTGTTAGGAAGGGAATTCCAGGACTTTGGTAACCAGGTCAATGGTAACCTCACCCCCACCACTTCTCCAGGGTGGGAATCAGTGATAGTAATGCCAGCGAATGTCAAGGGAGATGGTTGGATTCTCTTTTGTTGGAGATAGTTATTGCCTGGCATTTGTCTGTCAAAAACGTAACTTGCCATTTGTCAGCCCATGGCTGAATGTTGTCCAGGTCTTGCTGCATGTGGACACGGACTACCTTATTATCTGAGGAGTCATGAATGGTGCTGATCATTATAAAATTATCAGTGAACATCCCCACGTCTGACCTTATGATAAATGTAAGGTCATTGCTGAAGCAGCTGAAAATGGTTAGTCCTAGGACATTACCATGAGGAACTCCCACAGTGATGTCCTAGGACTGAGAAGATTAACATTCAACAACCACAACCATTTATTTTGTGGAGTTATTACAACAGGCAGAGCATTTTTCCTCTGATACCAATTACTCTAGTTTTGCTAGAGCTCCCTAAAGTCAAAAGCAGTCACTCTCACCTCACCTACCAAGTTCAGCTCTTTTGTCTATGTTTGGGCCAAGGCTGTAATGAGATCAAGAGCTGAGTGGTCCCGGTGGACTCCAACCTGATCAGTGAGCAGGTTATTTCAGAATAAGCGCTATTTGATAGCGCCGTTCACCACCTTTTCCATCATTTTGCTGATTATCAAATATAGATAGTTGAGGCAGTAGGTAATTGGTTGGTGTGATTTGTCCTGCTTTTTATCTACAGGACCTAGCTGAGCAATTTCTCACATTGTCAGATACAGGTGTTGTAGCTGTACTGGAACATCTTGACAGGGTCACAGCTAGTTCTAGAGTATGTCTTCAATACAATTGTTGGAATGTTGTCAGGGCCCATAGTCTTTGCAGTATCCAGTGCCTTCAATAATTTCTTGATATCATGTGGAGTGAATTGATTTGGCTGAAGATTGGCAGTTCAATTCTGGTCACCACACTACCAGGTGGATGTGGAGGCTTTGGAGAAGGTACAGAAAATATTTACCAGGGTATTGCCTGGTATGGAGGGCATTAGCTATGAGGAGAGGTTGGAGAAACTTGGTTTGTTCTCACTGGAAAGACAGAGGTTGATAGATGTCTGTGTTTTTCCCATCTGTATTAGACCTTCCAAAATGCATTACCTCACATTTGTCTTCATCTACCATCTCTCCGCCCAAGTCTCCAACCAATCTATATCTTGCTGTATCCTCTGAAAGCCTTCATCGCTATCCGCAATTCCAGACCAACCTTTGTGTTGTCTGCAAACTTACCAATCAAACCAGATACATTTTCCTCCAAATCATTTATATATATTACAAACAGCAAAGGTCCCAGCACTGATCCCTGAGGAACACCACTTGTCACAATCCTCCATTCAGAAAGGCACCCTTCCATTGCTATCCTCTGTCTTCTATGACTGAGCAAGTTCTGTATCCAACTTGCCAGCTTACCTCTAATCCCATGTGACTTCACCTTCTGTACCAGTCTGCCATGAGGGACGGTGTCAAAGGCCTTACTGAAGTCCACATAGACAACATTCACTGCCCTACCCTCATCAATCATCTTCGTAATTTCCTCAAAAAACTGGATCAAGTTAGTGAGACACGACCACCCCTTTGCAAAACCATGTTGCCTCTCACTAATACATCCACATTTCCAAATGGGAGTAAATCCTGTCTCGAAGAATCCTCTCCACTAATTTCCCTACCACTGATGTAAGGCTCACCAGCCTGTAATTACCTGGATTATCCTTGCTACCCTTCTTAAACAAAGGAACAACATTGGCTATTCTCCAATCCTCTGGGACCTCACCTGTAGCCAGTAAGGATAAAAAGATTTCTCTCAAGGCTCCAGCAATTTCCTCCCTTGCATCTCTCAGTATTCTGGGGTATATCCCATCAGGCCCTGGGGACTTGTCTACCTTCATTTTTTTCAAGACCCCCCAATACCTCCTCCTTTTTGATCTCAACATGACCCAAACTATCTGCACACCCTTCCCCAGACTCATCATCCACAAAGTCCTTCTCTCTGGTGAATATTGATGCAAAGTACTCATTTAATATCTTGCCCATTTCCTCTGACTCCACGCATAGATTCCCTTCCCTGTCTTTGAGTGGGCCAACTCTCTCCCTGGCTATCTGCTTGCTCTTTATCTATGTATAAAAAGCCTTGGGATTTTCCTTAATCGTGTTGGCCAATGATTTTTTGTGACCCCTTTTAGCCCTCCTGACTCCTTGCTTAAGTTTCTTTCTACTTTCCTTGTATTCCACACTTGCTTTGTGTGTCCCCAGCCTCTAAGCCTTGACAAATGCTTCCTTTTCCTTTCTAATTAGGCTCACAATCTCTCTCGTTATCCAAGGTTCCTGAAACTTGTCATACTTATTCTTCATCCTTACAGGAACGTGCCGTCCTGAATTCCTATCAGTTTACACTTGAGGATTTCATATTAGTACAATTAAGTAATTTAAAAAAACTAATGGATTAGATTCTAGCTGCATTTAATGGTGTGAACAACTGTTAAATAGCTAAGTAATTAACACAGTATCCAATTACTAATTTATTTAGCATCAAGCAAAGTGCATCGATTTAATAAATCAACACCTCAAGTGACCAATTGGTCCAAGAAATCAACACCTCAGGTGACCATTTGGTCCAAGAAATAAACTTTAGCTAATTTACAAAAAAGAATATAGTTAATTATAAAGATACTGCAGTGCAGGCAGTTGGTCAGGATTGTAATATGTGGGAGATGTTGGACAATGAGACTGTCCCTAACTGTCACACCCGCAAGAAATGCCTTTGTTTCAAGACACTCCGGCTCAGAGTCATTGGACTGGAGTCCGATTAAGAGACACTCTGGCACATAACTAGTAAGAAATGCTGGATAATTTACTCAGTATAGGCACACACCAGAAGCAAGCACATAATAATTAGTTAGATACAAAAAAGGAGGATGCCAAAGCAGAATACAACGAACTTAGGAAAAAAGTTAAAGGAAAATATCTGGAAGACAAAGAGAATATGCAAAATTAAGTTGTCAAGGAATATGAAAAGAAGTAATGAAGTATTCTATAATCATATGAATCACTAAAGAAAAAATAAAGTTGGGATGGGGTCATCAGGGATAAGCTCAGACAATGAGAAATGGCAGAAGTATTGAAAAACAACTTCACCTCGGCTCTTACTAAAGACAACAATCAACAATAGCTAGCAAATGATCTTAAAACGATTAATACAGTTGGAATAGAAAGGGAAAAAAACAGACAAATTAGCAAACTGAAAGAGGATAAAATCCCACATCTGGATGATTTACACTCATGCATACTCAGGAAAACTAGGGAAGAGATGCAGGGGCAGCTGTTAATATATACAAAAGTTCCATAGAAGAGGGGGCTAGGTATTGTTGCACAGTGATATCTCTGGGTCAGATTCTCCAGGACGTCAGGACTTGATGCCCACAGAAGGTGCATTCATAATGAGGACAAACGCATTGACCATCATCCTGCAAACCTTTACAATACACCTGATGGCAGGTAGTAAGAGTGGAAGAGTTTTCTGGTCAGTCACACTGCAGAAGGTAATGGCAAACCACTCCAAGTACTTTGTGAAGCATAATAATGGACCCATCTAATGGAAGCCCATGGTAGTCAATGCCCTCTTAGGGCGAAGGTACCTCGTGGAGAAGAGGGGCTAGTGCCAGAGAACTGGCTGGCAGCAATTACTGTTTCTATTTACAAAAAAGAAGATAGAACAAAAGCTGATAACTCTAGACCAGTCAGCTTAATATCACTGACAGGAAATATACTGGAATCTATATTAAAATAAATGAAGGAAAAGTACCTGGAAATAGAAAATATAATTTAAAAAGTAGTCATGATTCCAAAAAGACCAGGCCAGATTTGACTAACCTGATAAAATTCTTTGAAAGGATAAATGAAAGAGTACTTAAAGGTATTGGATTTTCAAAGGATCTTTGATAAAGTACAAAGCAGGATCATGACAAAATCAGAATAGATGATTGATAGCAAGTTGGTTGAAAATAGAAGGCAGAGTAGAGATAAGGGCAGTTCTTCAGATTGAAAAAAGGTAGAAAGCAGTGAGTACTGGGATAACTGTTGTTTATAATTTACATTTATGAGCTGGCCTTAGGAATAAGAAACTCAATATCAATGTTTACTGATGACACCAAGCTGGGGTTATACCTAATGCTGAGGAAGAAACCATCATAGTACAAGAATGCATTAGCAAACTTACAGACTGGGCAATTATGTGCTTGGCAGCAGCAGGTTGCCAATTACGACCACTTGAGGGACTAATTGAGGACATAATGATTCTGCCAGGATCTTCCTGGTGCTGGATAGTCCGCCCTGTGGAGGCTGAATCCTGTCAGATACCTGGGGTCAACTACCTAGCAGTAGGCTGGGTAAGTCTATCAATGCCTCCTTTAAATCCACCATCCAGGAATCAGATGGGGATCATAGGACAACAATCGTGACCACAAGCAATTCTGTGGAGGTGTTACACCTCCATAATGATGACCTGCCATTCTTTATTTTTTATTTCCGTGTGGCTTCAGAGTGTGTCTCCATCTTGGGGCACACTTGTTGTCTCATACATGTTTCAGCAGTACCCAGCACTCTCAGTGGGACTGCTGGCAATTCATATCTCTGGGCCCTGGGGTTGTGCCTCCAGACTTTGGAATCTAGCCACGAAGGTGACCACCTCGGTGAAAATTGGCCACCTCTGGGAAATTGAATAGATGAGAGGAATGCAGGCACCCTCAGGGTCAGTCTTCAAAAACTGTCCTGACCCCTGTAATTAAGACCAGCATTTACACCTTAGGAACTAAGAAACTGAATGAGGTTGAAAAGCGAAGGTGCCTATCAACACAGATGGAATAAAGTCATTAATTAATAAAAGCAGCATTGCAGGTCAGCAAAACAATTTAAAATGCTAACAGACCACTGGAATTTATTTCTTGGGGTATAGAATTCAAAAGTAGTGAAGTTAAGTTAAACTTGTGTAGGAACCTGGTCAGGTCGCTCTTGCACAGTTCTGATGTCCAAACAATGGAAAGGACATAAAAACACGTGAGGAAGAACTATAAAGATTTACAAGGATCAGAACTGAAAGACTATGGCCCATGATTCTCTGGGCCCGCTAACTCCCTGTGAGAATCGTGATGGCCCGGAGAATTGGGTATCAGCCAACAAATGAGCTCTCAGTCCACCATGCTGGCCCCAATTGGGGTCCTGGCCAGACCAGGCGGGGGCTCAATTAATTTTTAAATGGCTTCTTGAGCATGTCATTAGCAGGCTTGGAGATCTATTCAATGGCCTCCCGAGATGTTCCCACCCCTCCGGTGGATGTCATGTGGTCCGAAATTGGTACAGGTCCTGAAAAGTAAGAACCTGGTGGAATGCACACCAGAGGGGGAGCAAGGAGGTAATTCACTACTTTGAAGTTATACTGGGGTGTACAAGGTCTTCCTGGAGGGTAGGGGTGACCTTGGGGCTTCCCCCGGCTATTCTCCTGGGACGGGAGCGGCCTAGCTGAAGGTAAACATGCTGAGGGGTGGCCTGACTGAATGTGCTCATACTGTGGGGGAAGGGTTGAGAGTAATCACTAACGTGCCACTCTGGGGCAACTGACCTGTCATTATGTACCTTTTTGTTGGTTTCAACTCGGCCAACGTTGTGGGCTTCCATTAGATGGGTCCATTATTATGCTTCACAAAGTACTTGGAGTGGTTTGCCATTACCTTCTGCAGTGTGACTGACCAGAAAATTCTTCCACTCTTACTACCTGCCATGTCTCACCTGTGATGTCTACTTCCCCAGTGCCGTCCATCTGGAAGTCTGCATTACTCTCCAAGGAATTGACTGGTACACTGAGCTTGTTCCTGTTCAGTGAATAACCCAGACCTGTTGGCATATGCCCATGAAATTCTCCTAGTCACTGGGATTATCAGTCTCTGTAGGGGCTTTGCCCTTTCAAGACTGACTGGCCCATGCACAAACCCTCAGATTGCTTATCAGTCACAGCTGTAGACTTGGTGAAGGAGGGGTCAGCCAATGAGTGTTATCTGAATGATCACATCAGCTGTACCATTCCTCCTCAGCAGTGGCTTCACATCTCCAGTACACAAGTTCCTGACACGTCTTATACAGGAAGGCACCAGGGTTCCTTCATGAGCCACCTGCCACTGTGCTCCAAGGGAAATGGAGGAGGAACTCGGTGGAGTCCATCATGGGCATCTTGCTGTTGGGGACACAGGCTCTTCATGTGAATGAGAGCGTCAGTGATGTCTGAGGGTTCAAACACCAAAGCGTGGTTGTAAGGTCATCTAGCGGGAGCGGATTGTTAAGTTAGGTGGGAGCTCTGAAATGGCCTGGATTTGATGGGGGTGGAAAGGGAATGGGGGGGTGAGTGTGGGAGTATCATGTGCATTAGCCAGGCGTGAGTGGAAAAATTGCCTGTTCTTTGTGTGGCCACACTGCAGCTGGAGTGTGATGACGTTTAGGGATTATCCAACCCAGGGCCCATAGGTGGGTCTGGGGGATCAGGGCATGTGTCACCACAGGAGGCAGATCCTGAACATCAAGGGGCTGCTGCAGAGACTCAGGTGCCAGCCACCCATCAGACCATGAAGGGGACACAAAGACAGGTGCTGGTCTTTCAATGGGATGTCGGACAACGTGTGTTGCTGAAGACTGCGCCTTCGATAGACGATGTAGCATCTGCCAGGTTTTCGCTCACCTGGCACTGAGAGGAGGAGGGCGACACCCACTCCCAGTGACTGTGAAGGTTACTGCAGCCTTGAATTTCTTTATATCTGGATTGTTCCAGGGCTCAAGTGGGGACATGTGTGGAATTTGACAAACCTCCGTGTAGAGGTGCATTTGCGAAGTGGCGGATGTCCTGTATGCCCGGGATTCTGATTACATCACCTTCTACCAGACCAAACCAGGCCTACCAGGATGCCCAGGTTGCAGGATTCTCTGTCATTGCTGGAATGCTCCAAATCCAGGATACAACAGACTATGTCGCCCTTCGAGCTCCGCCTCTACATAGGATGTCCTTCATTAACAGGAAGGGATTCCATTCCACGAATATCCAGCTGGTGTGAGACCACCTCCTGAACGTTATGCGTATCTGTGCACACCATCCTGGGAGTGTGCACGACTCCTTCATCCTGGGATAGTCAGAGATACCCAACATCTTCAAGGGTCACCCTCAACTGAGGGATTGGTGAGTGGGGGACAAGGGCTACCTGCTAAGGTAATGGCTGATGATGCTCCCACAACATGTTCCCCTTCCGCCCTCCAAGTGTCAGCATGACATCACAGGCCGATGTGCCTGGGTTGGCAGTGTCAGCGGGTCTCATTGCAAGGATGGAGGATGACAACAACTCACTGAGGAAAGCTGTGGTATTCCTCAGAATCTGAAGCTTGACTCCAGCCTGTCTGATAACATGTCACTTACCTCCTGGTTCATCTTTGTTAGAGTGTTGGGTTCACTTGATTCCCCACAATAGTAAGGGGTTGAGGGCGGGGAGGCTCAAGGGTGAGATCTTTGGGGTCTTGGATTGGTGATGCTGTCTAAAGTGGATGTCTAACGCTGTTGCTCTCGGAGGTCTCCAATTAGGAATGAATGTGGAGGCTCTGTCCGAAGATCTGAAGCAGTCGACATAGCCTGCTTCCCCAATATCCCCCAACTCCCTCTCAAGGGAAGGACGTAATATTGATAGGTCACTCAGCACGGAGGTGACATGTGCTTAGTAATGACAAGGTACAATTGTTGTCCCGTTCCCCCCTAACTACAACTGTGACACCTAACTTATGCCTACTTAGTGGTCCTCTATCTTCCTCTTCTTTTGTTCCCTTCCATTCTTTTTGTGTCCCCATATTGCACATTGGAGGTGGAAGCAGCCTACTCATGACCATGTCCTCTGGCCTGTGATGGCAGGCATCCTCTGGAGGGTCTAGACCTGGAGGGGCCCAGCTGACTTTCAGATGTATCCTGTTCTGCCTGCTGCTCAGGAGGAATGTCAGTGTCAAGAAGCGGAAATTCAGAATGACTGGTGATGGCCTGAGTCTCCAAGGCCCCAAGTTGGGCTCTAGCACTTCCTCCTAGCTCAATGTGCTTGTTGGCCTCCGGGTCACTCCTTGGGACAGAGGGATAGCTGGAATGAGTTTCAGAAGCCTCTCCTTCATCATACATTGCCAGTCCTGGAAGACCGCCATTGCCTGCATAATGGTTCCAATGGCTTCAGCCATGGCCCTCAGAGATTGGGCTATGTTGTGCATGCCTTCTGCAGTCGTCCTGTGTGACTGGGCAATGTCCCTCAATACCAGTGCCATGTCCATGTATGAGTGGGCCCTGATGTCCAGGCCCTCAGCCATGGGCATCACCAAGTGTGTCATGCCTTGAAAGTTGTCAGTCATGGTACGGACATCTTCGTCCAGGCTTTCCACTGTGGACACCGTCCTTGCAAATGTTGACCTGGATACCACTCAATGCTGGCACCATCGTCTGTGAGATGAGGCTCCTGGACTCCTCCAGTTGTGCCTGCATTTGCTGAGATTGCAGATACCGCTTCCTGTATTGTTTGGCTCTGCTTTTGCATATTCACCATTGCGGGGATGAACATTTCCAGAGGCCCGACATCTATCTTGGGGCTATCAGGCTTCTGACTGGCCGCAGCCTTGGATGTTCCAGCCTCCACCCGATGTGCAATAGCAGCAGCGTAGTCCTCACTAGAGTGTGCCCCTGAAACCTGTCGATTAATGTTTCCTACCAAGGTAGTATCTCTGCGCTGGTGTTTGGTGCTGGTGAATGCGTTGACGAGATTTCAGTGTCCTCCCCGGAGCTGTGACCTAGGTTGCTCTGACGGATTGGACGTCGGGATGTAAACTCTGATGGCCCGGCCTCATCTGATGGAGATCCTGCAAGGTAAAGGACATGGGCTCAGCTGGTGGAAATATCAAGGGTGTGGAGGATGATAGGCTGACTTGAGTTAGGTCATCTGGATCACAGTGCATTGGGCTCTTACTTGCTTGGGGTCTGGTGACCTCGCAGTCAATGGCCGCTCGCTCTTGAGCCTTAGCAGCTATTACCAGGGCCTCTCTTCAGAGGGAATGGGGACTTGAATTTTGGGGATGTCCCTGCTCATTTTTGCCTGCTCCTCTTGTTGATGTCAATCTTTGCCTCTGGGGACACAAAGACTACAGAATGAGAGGGTGGCCTGGCTAGAATGGGGGGTTGATAGCAGGTGTGGGCATGGGGTTTGGCCAATCAGGAGGTGTGATGAGGAGTGCTGGTGGGAGGCGGTTCGAATGGGGATTGCGTGAGACAATGTTAGAAGGTAGCACGGTGGGATAGAAGGGGTTTAAGGTGAGGTAGCAGAGGTGAGAGACATGAGTGATGCCAGAGCACAGAAGTGGACACTCACCCTTGCAGATCGGAGGAGGTTTTTCATCTTCTTGTGGCATTGCATGCCCGCCCTCTTGGTGATGTGACTGGCACTTACTGAGTCAGCCATCACTTCCCACGATTCAGCAACCTCCTTGGCTGATGGCAGCTTCCTGCGAACTCTCAGGAAGAGAGTAGCCCTCCTCTCATCCACAGTTTCCAGCATCCTCTTTATCTCTGCATCCAGGAATGTGGGGGCTTACCCTCTCCCTGCCATTTTGCTAGTAAAGTGAGGTTGCTGTTGCAGGGAGAACTTAAAAACTGTCCATGCTTGTAAAGACCGAACAGTTGATTCTTGACTGCAGCGAATCAGGTGCCAGATGAGTTGGGAATCAGTTTGAAACATGTGGGGGAGGACTGGGCCATTAGCATATGCTGAATAGGGCATGCACGTTACTGCTAGTGCTAGTGGACAACACTTCAGATTTCCCGCTGATGTGAATACTTCGTGCCAATTTGGGAGAATCGTGGCCTATAGCTCTGAGGCAAAAGTTAACAGGTTAAAGCTTTTTCTTTATAAAGGAGACTTAGAGGAGTCCTGATAAACGTCTTCAAAATTATGGGCAAGGTAGATTTTGAGAGAATGTTTCCATGTGGGAGAATCCAAAATGAGGCCATAACTACAAGATAATAGAGAAAGAATAATAGAGAAAGAAGGGGAAGTATTTTTAATGAGAGAGTAGTTGGAATGTGGAACTTACTACTACACAAAGTGGTTGGGCAAATGGTTTAGATGTTTTAAAAAGGAAATTAGATGAGTGCATGAAAGAAAGGGAATAGAAACATATTCAAAAGGCTGAGTTGAGGTTGAGGAAATAGGAGGAGACTTGTACAGAGTATAAACACGAACCTGGACTAGTTGAGTCGAACAACTTATTCCTACACTGTATATTCTATGTAAGGAAACTCAATATGATGATTTTTTCGCCGCCTCTTCCATTTTCTTTCAATCTTTCCAACCCTACTAATTGCCTGTTTACTCTTCCAGTCTTCAGATCTGATGTAAGTGCACAGACCTGAAATGATAATAACCCATCCTTTCTCTTTACAGAGCCTGACAGATCTCTTGTGAATTTCCAGCATTTTCTGTTTTTACTTAAGTGGCACTTCATTCTAGTGCAGATCAGTACATTAGCAGTAATGCTATGAATTGAGCATTTATGTATGAAGATGGGAGGCCTGTCAGCATTCCGAAATTGACAGTCTGAATTTTGGGACTACAAAAGCAGATAGGCTCTTGTAATATTGCAAGTTGAAAGCCAGGTATTAGCATAATGCAAGGTCAAAAATGTAACTGGAAAAGGGAGTGAATGCTCTTCTCGTTTCATTTTTCAGGTCATTTCTATGTAATTTTGACAAATTGAATATTAATGCTTATTTAGGTTACTTATTGTTTGTCCTATTTTTGATGCCTTACTGTTCATCTCTGCTGGAGAAGATAATTAGGTAAACATTGGGCAGGATTTTCTGCCCCTGCATGCCTGAAGACTGGAAATACATGTCTGAGCTCAACGGACCTTTTAATGGCCTGTTGAATTTTCTGTCTCACATGCTACAATTCCTGTGATGGGCGAGATGAGAAATTTTCAACCATTGAATTTCAATACATCATAATAGTTAGCTAGCAATGGACACAAATATAATTTTTGCATTGCAGTTTAAACAGAAGGTCAGATGAAAATTCTAACCCAATGATCATAAAGAAAAAAAGTCCTATTGATTATTATTGGCAACAACAATTGGCTATTGCTATTACTAATTTTATTCATGAGGAAAAATAAATGCATTCTAAAGTAAAACATAAAACAAAGTCGCACACTGTCAAGTCGAATTATGTTCACAATAGAACCCAACACAGTGACATGTTTTTCTCTGGCTCAGTTTGATTTTAGCTTCTCTTTCTCATAGGGTGTTATTACTTCCTAAAGCACAGTTACTCTGATCAGTTTCAATTTCCATTAGCATTAACAATCAAATCAAACGAAGATCTGGCTTAGGGGAGAGACGCCCAGAAGAAAATGCACCAACTTCTCCAGTCCTAATGTAATTATTATATTTGTTGAGTGATCCATTCAGCTATGAGAGTCCTAACAGTCGTTGATCTTTCAAGTACTGCAATGCATCTAACCTCAGTGGTCTCCAAACAGAGGCCCATAGTCAGATTTCTGACCTGCTCTGAATAACAATTAATTTGTGTATGATTCACAATGTTCCTTCATAAAGGCAGTAGTAAATCATTTAAAGATTTAGAGATCACAAAGACTTAGTAACACACTTTCATACTTTGATGTAAATTCAGAAAAGAGGAATATATTGACATTTGTTCAAATAGAATGCTTTATTTGATCTAAACTGATTGGAATCATTTTTTTTCCAGGAACATTGTGCACCGAGAATATGCTAAAATTTAAATTGCTGAAAATTACTATCAGCAGCAACTGAACAAATAAAAGCTTGGCACATTGGGAACTTCAATCATGTTACAGAAAAAAATCTGCATGAATGGAGCTGACCAATATAACCAAATTTAGATTATTTTGCATTTCTATTCTGATTACTGCATCTTCAATATTTTCTGCCATTATACCATAAAGACCATGAGGGCTGAATAAGTTGGAGAGCACTGGCAAGTCTGATACCTTGCTCTGTACAGTGGATTCTGCTTGATGTCAATTCTAATTATTAATTTCATATACAGTAGTCATTTAAATTGCAATTTGTCCTTTGTGAATTCAAGTCTGATGCCCTTTTGCTACTGAGAAAATTTATTATAATTGTCAAAAAACGTCTGTGGATATTTCTAAACTGGAATTGTAACCTTTGCAAAAGGACAGCAGCATTCAAAGCATAGAGTAACTGATCATAAATTTATAGTGATTTTATTCTGAAATGTTTAATCATAAGTATTATCCTGGCACGTAATTCTTACGGAAACATTTTCAGCTCGCAAAGTGACAAATGCAGGAATCCAATGCACCAAATTTTTCTTAACCTATTCAATATTTGGGCACATTATAGACCATACCTTTTTGTTTTAAGTTAATATATGGATAACTTAGTTGCCACACAAAAGAATACTGGTATCTGTCAGTTATACATATGCAAAAAGTAAAAAGAAATTACAAGATGCTGTGACAAAATATGTATAACATCTTTATTAGGACAACACATTTTAATCAATGCTTTTTCAATAATTATTATGGAAAATCATAATTACTTTAAAAAGGAGCAATTAATCAAGAAACCATATTAGCTCTTCTCTTAGAAGTTGCAACTCAAAATATTAATTCTGTCAGCTGCACTCAAGTGTGGCAAAACAATAGTAGTCATCCATCAAAAACAGAATAAAATATGGTCTACTGACATGCATAACTTACTCTGATAAGATGTACGGAGCCGTTTCAGTGAGTATAAGCTAGACAGGCCACGCATGCAAAGAGTTTCTGTCAGCATGCCAAACCATCACCAGCAGCAGGCAGGCAGAGGAGAGAAAAACAAACATAGGCTAAAGTGAAAGGAAGTGGCATCTTGCTGTCAAATACCAAGTCTTCATTCAGGGACATGTCGGAGAAACTGGTAACTGAAAAATAAGTTGCTCTTTGTATGCCGACTGAAGACAAAGCCATTCATTAGCAGTTAGGAACAGTGATGTGAAAAGTAAAAATAAATATGACCAACACAGAACCATACAATCTATTTGGAAATGTTAATAAACATGTATATTTGAAGGGATGGTCACATAGTGGTAATGTTGCTGGACTAGTAATCCAGAGGACCAGACCAATGCTCTGGGGACATTGGTTCAAATCTCACCGTGGCAGCAGGTGAAATTTGAATTCAATTAATAAAATCTGGAATTGGTGAACATGAAGCTATCATTGATTGTTGTAAAAACCCATCTGCTTCATTAATGTCCTTTAGGGAAGTAAATCTGCCACTCTAACACAGTTTGGCCTACACGTGACCCCCACTGCAATGTGGTTGACCGGTAATTGTCCTCTGCAATGGCCTACCAAACCAGTCAGTTCAAGGGCAATTAGGCAACAAATGCTGGCCTTGCCAGTGATGTCCACATCCCATGAAAGAATAAAGGCCAGAAAATTTCCACTGAAAGTCAACAGCTGTGTCTCCAAATCTTTTGTCCCATCTGCAAACTTTTTCACAATGGATCAGATCAGAAACTCCTGGCCAAAAGAGAAACAAAATCTGGATGAATCTACATATACATGTTGAATGAGAAAATTGGATCATTTGTGCTATATGCTGGGCATATCGAGTGCCCTTAGACCTCCAAATGATGGCTGTGGCTAATGTGCACACCTTTACAGTGAATTCTGCTGGCTGCCATTTTGGTGAAGGTTTGGCAAGTGCATAGTGGATGGCTGTCAGAAGTATGTGGAGCAGCAGATCACAACATCCATTAACCTATAGCACTGATTTGGTAGTGGCATTTTGGAGCTGAACGTCCCAATAACACCCGCTCTTAACCTCACATAACTGAACACAGATCTGGATATTCCACCAGCACTATTAAAGGAGACCATCAACCTTATTTTTCTTCATTAATGGAATGCGGGCATCGCTAACAAGGGCATTTATTGGCAATACTGAATTGCTCTCAAGAATCATAGAATCATCACAGTACAGGAGGCCATTCAGCCCATCGAGTTTGCACCCACTTTCTGACAAAGAATCTTACCCAGGCCCTTTCCCACGACCTATCTCCATAACCCCACACATTTACCATGGCTAATCCATCTAATCTACACATCTTGGGACACTAAGGGGCAATTCCTAACCTGCATATCTTGGGACTGTAGGAGGAAACTGGAGTACCTGGAAGAAACCCCACGCAAACATGGACAGGATGTGCAAACTCCACACAGATAGGACAGGAATTGAGCCCAGGTCCCTGGCGCTGTGAGGCTGCAGTGCTAACCACTGTTACGGTTTAATGAAGTCAGGAGATGAACAGTCCCGACAGAACCCAAATTAAATAGTGTTCAGCATGTTATTGTTGAGAAAGTTCCATTCAATAGTACTGTCAATGATACCTTCAATCACTTTGCTGATGATGAGAGAGCAGACTGATGTGGTGGTAAATGGCTGAATTGGATTTGTCCTACTTTTTCAGGACCGTATATACATAAGCAATTTTCTACATGGTCGGATAGATGCCAGTGTTATAGCTGTACTGAAAGAACTTGGCAAGAGGTGCACCTAGTTCTGGAGAATATGTCTTCAGTGAGGTGTTGTCAGGGTCCATTGCATTTGTTGTACCCAGTATGCTCTGCCATTTCCTGATATCAGAGTCAACTAGTCACCCTTATGCATCGTCTTAATGCCCTTCCATTTGCTTTTGCTTGTCTGGTGCATCAATGGATTGCTACCTCAATGGTTGCAGCATAATTGGAGGAAGGCTGAAGATTTTCAGTAGACGAGGCTGCAGATGGGCTTAGATGGTGAGCTGCTCTGGGCAAAGAGCACAAGAACATAAGAAAGTGGAGCACATGGCCTGTCAAGCCTGCCATGCCATTCAATACGATCGTGGCTGATCTTGGGCTTCAACTCTGTTCTCCTTCTCAATATTCCTTAATTTCCCGAGACACCAAATACCTGTCTATCTTAGCCTTAAATGTATTCAACGGTGGCACATCTACAACTCTGGGGCAGAGAATTCCAAAGATTCACAACGTTTGAGTGAAGAACATTCTCCTCATCTACGTCTTAAATGATCGGCCCCTTATCCTGCGACTGTGTCCATATTTTAGATTCCCAAACCAGCGAGAACAATCTCTCAGCACCTATCCTGTCAAACCCCATCAGTATTTTGAAGGTTTTTATGAGATTGCCTCTCATTCTCCAAAACTTCAGAGAATATAACCCGAAATTACGTAGCCTCTCATAATAAGACAACCCCATCATCCTGGGACCAATTTGGTGAACCTTCACTGTACTGCCTCCAATACAAGTATATCCTTTTTTAAATGTGGTGACCAAACAAACCCCACACAGTCCTCCAGATGTGACCTCACCAAAACTCTGTACAATTGTAGCAAGATGTATTTATTCTTAGAATGCTGACTTCGGGTTGCACTATCTTGATGTGTGGCAGCAGTTTGTGGTGGTTTGTGATGGACAACAGCCAGTACAATAAAGGAAGTGGCAGTGGTGAGAACATGAATGCTGTCTTCCTAAGAGTGGGCAATAAGTTCATGTTCGAAAGAGCCACTGTCAATCCCTTGAGACAGTGTCTAGCAATTCTAGTAATGTGTTACTGGACTGCTGCGACACCTTGCAAGTCCCTTTGCACACTGTAATCCACAGACATGATGGCAACAATCTAAACTTGCATGGCAGCAAGTTGACCTTGTATGACAGGATCCAGAACTATGCTAGTTGAATTGGCCACCTGTTCCATGGAGGAAAATGTAGGCCCTACACTCTGTGCAAAATCCTGTGTTAAGTTAATGATGGACTCTTTCAAGCTCCATGACATTGACTGCAGGCTGCCCAATGCACCAAATATTTTATTATGCATGCCCAACAGTGGTCTTTTGTAGGCTGTCCAAAATTCTCCTTTTAAGTTTTTTCAAGCAGAGCTCTTGTATGACCTTGCCCTCTGCCGATATAGCATCTACGCTATCCTTGTTGCCTGCCCTGGCTGCAAGTCTCTTGTACTTGGTATTGCACCAAGTGCAGACCTCTCTCTATGCAAAATTGAGTGACAATGAGTCTGCATCATCACTGTCTTCTTGCTGTTCCGCCAATGTCTGGTCAGGTTGCAATTCTTGGATTGCTGAAAGGACAAATGCACAAGGTTGTGGTGCAGGGAGTAAGAGGGAAGTAGTAGCTACATACTTACACCATTTGAAACTTGTAAATGACAAGAGATTCTGGGATGAGGGGGAGTTTCTGTTCCAGAAAGTCAGTTATTGAAGTATAGAAATGGAACCCAATCTTTACATATTTAATATGGTTTTATTTACAAAGATGCATATTACAAACTTGCACCTCCTAACCCAACAAACCACAATTTCAGTCTGATCCGAAATATAGGAGCACAAGTTATTGTCAACCACCTGAACACAATTAAATACCCAACTACTATTCAATTAAGAGGGAGGTGGGATATGAAAAGTAAGATTAGGTTTGAGCACAGCATAAATTTTGATGGTTCAGTCTGCCCCTGGTTACAGCAACGGGCATCATCTTCACATGGGGTATAGGGCACACAGGTGCAGCTATCCTGCACTGGTTAACTTCTCTCTCTCCTGGTTATGTATATCTGGTCCTGGAAGAGAGAGAGAAGTGCGTGAGTGAGTGTGCTGTGTTTGAGTGATGTATTATGTTTGAATAGCTGACAGTCTATGCAAGCTGTGGAATGTGGCTTGCAGGAATATTAATTGTGTGTGGGTTGCATACCTTATTGTCAGGTACGAATCAATGTTTGATCATGGTTGTTGTTAAGTGAGTGATGGGAATGTGGTGAATTCAGCAGAGTCTCAAAGTCAAAGTTCAAAGTTTATTTATTAGTCACAAGTAAGGCTTACATTAACACTGCAATGAAGTTACTGTGAAATTCCCCTCGTCGCCACATTCCGGCGCCTGTTTGGGTCAATGCACCTAACCAGCACATCTTCCAGATTGTGGTAGAAAACTGGAGCACCTGGAGAAAACCCACGCAGACACAGGGAGAATGTGCAAACTCCACACAGACAGTGACCCAAGCCAGGAATCAAACCCAGGTTCCTGGCACTGTGAGGCAGCAGTGCTAACCACTGTGCCATCATGTCCCAAGTCTGAGGCTAGTGGTGCAGCTCAAGATGAATTCACTAACCTTGACTGCTCAAGCGAGGTCGTTCAACATTTCTGAATATCCAGGAGCTTGGGGCTCAGCTCCTGGCATTGACCTGTATGGTTATCTGTTCTCACTGCCTTATAAATGTGTGTCTGGAAGGCCTCCTGGCCACTCTCAATAGAAATGTAGAAAAGGGTTGACTTTTTCTATGGCCTCTGTAATTGTTTTCTGACTTGTGTTTTAAACTTGAGAGTACAATAATGTTTTTCAAACATAATATATAAAGCCGTGAATTGTAAGTTTTTACCATGTCAATGTTGTAATAATATTCAGTATTACTCATTTACACAAATGTTTATGTAGACATGCCTCTCAGCCAGTTGTTTGCATTTGATTCTCAAAAACGCATGGTATTAAAGCCTATCTGTTACATTGACAATGCGTATTTCCGTGGATGTATAGCAGAAAAATATAGGAATTGAAAAAAAACATGGATAATTGAAAGAGATACAAATATGAAATGAAACATAAAGAATCTCAGTGGTGCTTTAGTTAAATAAAGTTTTGGCCTCAATTACATTCTGTGGTAGTGAATTCCACACATTCACCACCCTCTAGGTGAAGAAATTTCTCCTCACCTCAGTTCTAAAAGGTTTACCCTTTATCCTCAAACTATGACCCCTAATTCTGGACTCCCCCACAATTGGGAACATTATTTCTGAATCTACCCTGTCTAATAAGCTTCCATGAAATCCCCTCTCACTCTTCTAAACTCCACTGAATACAATCCTAACCGACTTAGTTGCTCCTCATTAGACAGTCCTGCATTGCCAGGAATCAGCCTGGTAACCTTCACTGCACTCCCTCAGATAAGGACAACAAAACTACACACAATACCCCAGGTGTGGCCTCACCAACCCTATACAATTGTAGTCAAAGGTTTCTATTCCTATACTCAAATCCTCTCGCTTTGAAGGTCAACACACCAATTGCTTTCTTTATTGCCTGCTGTACCCACGTGCTTACTTTCAGTGACTGATGCACAAGAGCAGCAAGGTCTCACTGAGTATCCACCTCTCTCAGTTTACCCCCATCCAAATAATAATCTTCCTCCCTATTTTTGCTACTGAAGTGAATAACCTCACATTTATCCACATTATTTGATTGATTATTGCCACATGTATTAGTGTATAGTGACAAGGCATACCATTCATAGAGAAGTAAACCAGAGAGTGCAGAATTTAGTGGTACAGTCATAGCTAGGGCGCAGAGAAAGATCAACTTAATGCAAGGTAGGTCCATTCAAAAATCTGATGGCTGCAGGGAAGAAGCTGTTCCTCAGTCGGTTGGTATGTGACCTCAGACTTTTGTATCTTTTTCCCAATGGAAGAAGGTGGAAGAGAGAATGTCCGAGGTGCATGGCGTCCTTAATTATGCTGGCTGCTTTGCCGAGCCAGCGGGTAGACAGAGACAACGGATGAGAGGCTGGTTTGTGTGATGGATTACGCTACATTCACAACCTTTTGTAGTTTCTTGCGGTCTTGGGCAGAGCAGGAGCCATACCAAGCTGTGATATAACCAGAAAGAATACTTTCTATGGTGTATCTGTAAAGATTGTTGAGAGTCGTAGCTGACATACCAAATTTCCTTAGTCTTCTGAGAAAGTAGAGGCATTGGTGGGCTTTCTTAACTATAATGTCGGCATGGGAGGGGACCAGGATGGGTTGTTGGTGATCTGGACACCTAAAAACCTGAAGCTCTCGACCATTTCTACTTCGTCTCGATATATACTGCCATGCAGTATATATGTCATAGCCCACTCACTTAGCCTGTCCAAGTCATGCTGAAGCATCTCTGCATCCTCCTCACAGCTCACCCTCCCACCCAACTTTGTATCATCTAAAATTTTGGAAATAATATATTTAGTTCCTTCGTCCAAATCATTAATATATAATGTGAACAGTTGAGGTCTTAGCACAGATCCCTGTGGTATCCCACTAGTCACTGCCTGCTAATTGGAAAAAGACCCATTTATTCCAACTCTTTGCTTCCTGTCTGCTAACCAGCTTTCTATCCATTTCAAGACACTAGCTGAAATCCCATGTGCTTTAACTTTACATAGTAATCTGCTATGTGAGATCTCGTTGAAAGCCTTCTGAAATTCTAAATAAATGACATCCACCGGTTCTCCCTGGTCAACTCTACTAGTTACATCCTCAAAGAATTCCAGTAGATTTTTCAAGCATGATTTCCCTTTTGTAAATCCATGCTGACTTTGCCTGGTTATAGCACTGCTTTCGAAATGCTGTGCTAGGACTCTAGTAACTTCCCTTCTACTGATGTTAGGCTCACTTGTCTATAGTTCCCTGTGTTCTCTCTACCTCCCTTTTTGAATAGCAGGCTTACATTAGCCACCCTCCAATCAGCAAGAACAACTTCAGAGTCCAAAGAATTTTGGAACTTACTCTTTCACAGGATGTAGGCATTGCTGGCATTTATTGCCCAATTCCAATTGCCCTTTGAATGTGGAGGTGAGTCCATGTGCAATGTAAACTTGCTCTCAACATTTATGAATATTGCTCCCTCCCCTAACAAGGCCGTATGTCTTCAATCTTCTTCAACCAGGAGGGGCTCCAAAAAGCTATGTTTTCATGATTAGCTCCAAGCAGCCTCATGATTATCCACAAGCAGTATGTTTGTTGTACACAGAAATAGAGAGAGGAGTTAAATCAGTCTTTCTTTACCACAGTAAGAAACTACACTGTCAATGGGTATTTTGCTTCAATTGCTACTGTTGGCTTTATGTGGTGAAATGTCATTTCATTATATAAATGATCTGGTGAAAGCATAATGCCACAACATATTTATACGTTGTGAATTAATGGATAAGCTAATTTCAGGCTAATATACTTCAGAAAAAGAATGAAAAAGTTCTGCCTCTATGTGCATCATTTTATGCTTCGTAATCTGGTTGACTACTGCCAAGCCCCAAGACTTGACTGCTTGATTATCATGTTGCAGAACAGCAACAATACTATGGCGTCTATATTTAGATTAAATTATGTGATTAGAGCAAAGCTCTGACTTGTTAAAAACTTTAAAAAATCACCTTGAGAACTCAAAACCTTATATAATTATTTCCTGTATATTCACATGACAAGATATGTATAAGTAGTTATGGATAAAGGATATATTGTAACTGCTATGCAAAATAACAACATGAACATTCAGTTAAGTACTGAACTTTTATTCAATATAATAATGCAGATTTGTAATTAAATACCATTTAAGAGTGGGGAAAGTGAAATGAAAATTTCACTAAAATCACAGTCTATGCTGCCTTTGAAAATTCACGTATTTGTTCAAGTTATATAAATACTGCAAAATTCAGTGATTTTAGAGAAGTACAGATACACCAATGCAATTAATATACAAAACTATTGCAGTATTTTGCACTAGTCATCAGCTGTAATCTGAGTACACTGCCTTGCCTCAAATATATAAAACGTCCTTACATATAAAGCAGACAATCTGTGTACACCACAGGTGATAATGATAAGAAAACAAAATAAATGTGAATAAGCAGAATGTCATGCAATGTGTATTCAATCACAGCAAATGATAGTCTCCATAACATAATATTTGGATTTTACCTGTATTGAGCTGCTTGCTTTTTCGCGGCGATCTAAGCTGCCGTTGAAATGGATCACTTGTACCATAAAGTTCAATAGTTCCCATGCTGAGTAGAATGGTCTTTTGCATGAAATCCACAATAGCCAAACCATTACAGTTTCCAAATGCCACACTGCAGATAAGTACAAAGAAAAATGTAGGTAAAATTCAACATTTTGGGTGGTTTTGTTGATTGCTTGGTTGGAAGCTTTGAAGGTGGCATGTACAAAGTTCTCCTAAGTTTTTGTACAATTCATTGTTAGCAAATTATCCATTTTTCAACTGAGCACATTTACAACTGAATGTCACATTTGTAAAGTACTGTCTCTTCTGAGAACTTAGTATTTTGCTTTCACCCTTCTACAACATGCAGACATAATTTTTATAACTTCCAACTTAAATGTTTAGACTTGAGAACAGTTTCTCACGTGACAATCTATTTATGCAATAAGGGAAAACATCACGGCAGTAGTGAGAGGGGATATATCCGAGGGTTCGGCCACTGAATCTATATGGGTAGAACTGAGAAATAAGAAGGGGGAAATCACTCTGATAGGTTTGTACTATAGGCCCCCAAATAGTTAACGGGAAATTGAGGAGCAAATATGTAAGACAGCTCCAAGAAAAATAGAGTGGTAATAGTAGGGGATTTTAACTTTCCCAACATTGGCTGGGACAGCCATTGGCTTGGATGGAGAGAAATTTGTTGAGTGTATTCAGGAGGAATTTCTCATTCAGTATGTGAATGGCCCGACTAGAGAGGGGCAAACCTTGACCTCCTCTTGGGAAATAAGGAAGGGCAGGTGACAGAAGTGCTGGTGAGGGATCACTTTGGGACCAGTGACCATAATTCCATTAGTTTTAAGATAGCTATGGAGAATGATAGGTCTGGCCCAAAAGTTAAAATTCTAAATTGGGGCAAGGCCAATTTTGATGGTATCAGGCAGGAACTTTCAAAAGGTAATTGGGGGAGTCTGTGGGAAGGCAAAAGGATGCCTGGTAAATGGGAGGCTTTCAAAAGTGTGTTAACCAGAGTTCAGGGTAAGCACATTCCTCTTAGAGTGAAGGGCAAGGCTGGTAGAAGTAGGGAACCCTGGATAATTCGGGATATTGAGGCCCTGGTTAAGAAGGAGGAGGCACATGACAAGCATAGGCAGCTGGAATAAAGTGAATCCCTTGAAGAATATAGGGGGTGTAGGAGTAGAGTTTAGAGAGAAATCAGGAGGGCAAAAAGGGGACACGAGATTGCTTTGGCAGATAAGGCAAAGAAGAATTCAAAGAGCTTCTACAAATACATAAAGGGCAAAAGAGTAACGAGGGAGAGAGTAGGGCCTCTTAAGGATCAACAAGGTCATCTATGTGCAGATTCAAAAGAGATGGGTGAGATCCTAAATGAATATTTCTCATCAGTATTTACTGTTGAGAAAAGCATGGATGTTAGGGAACTTGGAGAAATAAATAGTGATGTGTTGAGGAGTGTACATATTACAGAGAAGGAGGTGCTGGAAGTCTTAAAGTGCATCAAGATAGATAAATCCCCGGGACCTGAAGTGTTTCCCAGGACATTGTGGGAGGCTAGGGAGGAAATTGCGGTCTCCTAGCAGAGATATTTGAATCATCAATAGTCACAGGTGGGGTGCCTGAAGATTGGAGGGTGGCAAATGTTGTGCCTTTGTTTAAAAAGGGCTGCAACGAAAAGCCTGGGAACTACAGGCCACTGAGCCTCACATCTGTGATGGGTAAGTTGTTGGAAGGTATTTTGAGAGACAAGATCTACAGGCATTTAGAGATGCAAGGACTGATTAGGGACAGTCAGCATTTGATTGAGTTTTTTGAAGGGGAAACCAAAAAGGTAGATGAGGGCAGGGCAGTTGATGTTGTCTACATGGACTTTAGCAAGGCCTTTGACAAGGTACCTTATGGTAGGTTGTTGCATAAGGTTTAAATCTCACGGGATCTAGGGTGAGGTAGCTAAATGGATACAAAATTGGCTTGATGACAGAAACCAGAGGGTGGTTGTAGAGAGTTGTTTTTCAAACTGGAGACCTATGACCAGCAATGTGCCTCAGGGATCGGTGCTGGGTCCACTGTTATTTGTCATTTATATTCATGATTTGGATGAGAATATAGGAGGCATGATAAGTAAGTTTGCAGATGACACCAAGATTGGTGACATAGTGGACAGTGAAGTAGGTTATCTCAGATTGCAAAGGGATCTTGATCAATTGGACCAGTGGGCTGACAAATGGCAGATGGAGTTTAATTTAGATAAATGCGAGGCGATGCATTTTGGTAGATTGAACCAGGGCAGGACTTGCTCAGTTGATGGTAGGGTGTTGGGGAGAGTTACAGAACAAAGAGATCTAGGGGTACAGGTTCATAGCTCCTTGAAAGTGGAGTCACAGGTGGACAGAGTGGTGGTGAAGAAGGCATTCAGAATGCTTGGTTTCATTGGTCAGAACATTGAATACAGGAGTTGGGACGTCTTGTTGAAGTTGTACAAGACATTGGTAAGGTCACACTTGGAATATTGTGTACAGTTCTGGTCACCCTAGTATAGAAAGGATATTATTAAACTAGAAAGAGTGCAGAAAAGATTTACTAGGATGCTACCGGGACTTGATGGTTGAGTTATGAGGCAGCACTCTATAGACTGGGACTTTTTTCTCTGGGGCGTAGAAGATTGAGGGGTGATCTTACAGAGGTCTACAAAATAATGAGGGGCATAGACAAGGTAGATAATCAATATCTTTTCCCAAAGATAGGGGAGTCTAAAACTAGAGGGCATAGGTTTAAGGTGAGAGGGGGGAAATACAAAAGGGTCCAGAGGGGCAATTTTTTCATTCAGAGGGTGGTGAGTGTCTGGAACAAGCTGCCAGAGGTAGTAGTAGAGGCGGGTACAATTTTGTCTTTTAAAAAGCATTTAGAGTTACGTGGGTAAGATGGGTATAGAGGGATATGGGCCAAATGTGGGCAATTGGGACTAGCTTAGGGGTTTATTAAAAAAAGGGCGGCATGGACAAGTTGGGCTGAAGGGCCTGTTTCCATGCTGTGACTCTATAAGGTACTGAAACAAAGTCAGATGTAATTTAGCATTAGTCAACTTGATGGTAGAGTCAGATCATAGCTATATGGAATATATTACTGAAGGGAAGCATGCAGTGGGATCCGCCAGGAATCAGAGTTAGGAGCATTTCTTGTTATTTATAAGATTTCTTGTTATATATAAATTACCTGGGCTTGGGTATAAAGAGTAGAATTTCAAAGTTTATGGATGATACAAAACTTAACAATGTCGTACGTAGTGAGGAGGATAGAAGCAGACTTCAGGAGGACATAGTAAAATGGGAAGGCACATGGCAGATGCAACTTAATATGAATGAGTGCGAATTGATGCATTTTGGGAGAAACAGATGAATAGGTAATATAATCTAAATGGTACTATTCTGGGGACGGTGCAAAAACAAAGTCAGATGTAATTTAGCATTAGTCAACTTGATGGCAGAGTCAGATCATAGCTATATGCTTGAAGCTTCATATTTACAAATCCTTGAAGGTGGCAGAACAAGTTGATAAAGCAGCTCAGACAGCATACAGGATACTTGGTTTGTAAATAGGGGCATTGAATACAAAAGCAAGGAAGTCATGTTAAACCTTTACAAATCATTAGTCAGGCCTTATCTGAAGTACTGTCTACATTTCTGGGTATCACAGTTGAGGAAGGATGCCAAGATCTTGCAGAGGGTACAGAGTAGCCTAACAGGATGTTAACAGTTTTGAGAGACTTCAGTTACGTAGTGAGACTAGAGTAACTGGGATTGAGCTCTTTAGAGCGGAGGTTAAGGAGAGACCTAATGGAAGTGTTTAAAATCAAGTACTGATTTGAAAGAATAACATGCTTACAGCTGCAGGAGGGTTAACCAGAGGACTTAATGTAATTGGCAAAAGAACAAAAGGTAACATGAGGAAACATTGTTTTAAGCAATGAATTATCATAATCTGGAATGTATGCCAGAAAGAATGATGGAAGCAGATTCTATATAAAATGGGGTTATGCTGCAACTGTACAGGACCTTGGTGAGACCGCATTTGGAATATTGCGTGCAGTTCTGGTCGCCTCACTATAGGAAGGATGTGGAAGCGCTGGAAAGAGTGCAGAGGAGATTTACCAGGATGCTGCCTGGTTTGGAGTGTCGGTCTTATGAGGAAAGGTTGAGGGAGCTGGGGCTGTTCTCTCTGGAGCGGAGGAGATTGAGGGGAGACTTAATAGAGGTTTATAAAATGATGAAGGGGATAGATCGAGTGAACGTTCAAAGACTATTTCCTCGGGTGGATGGAGCTATTACAAGGGGGCATAACTATAGGGTTCATGGTGGGAGATATAGGAAGGATATCAGAGGTAGGTTCGTCACGCAGAGAGTGGTTGGGGTGTGGAATGGACTGCCTGCAGTGATAGTGGAGTCAGACACTTTAGGAACATTTAAGCGGTTATTGGATAGGCACATGGAGCACACCAGGATGGTAGGGAGTGGGATAGCTTGATCTTGGTTTCAGATGAAGGTCGGCACAACATTGTGGGCCGAAGGGCCTGTTCTGTGCTGTACTGTTCTATGTTCTAAAAAATTTCAAATGGGAATTGGATGAGTCATTTAAGGGGGCAAATTTGCAGGTTGGTGGGAAAATCAAGGGGAGGCGGACTAACAAAAAGCTGGCTCAGGCATGAATGGATTCCAGTGCTGTATCTTTACAAGTTTTCCATTAAAATTTCTCTGAATTAGTGGTTGAAGTCCCTATGGGAACTTCAGGTGACTATATGCATCCACCAGTGTGAACAGTTCTGTTATTAAGCAACTAGAATTTTAAAGAACAACAGGTTACAGAATCACTTTGTTGGAGAAAAATCATTGTTAGCAAATGAAATGTGGAGGCAGGATACAAATTCTATGGACAAATGGTACAGGAGCAGAGCACTTGAACTCCCTGATTGATGTCTGGCGAAATTAAGGTGCTGTTGCATAAGATTAATGTGCGGAGAGTTACACTGTTTGGAAATTCAGAGAAAGCAAGATGCTGGCCTAGATTTTTGCAGTCATGGAGACTCTGAGCCTTATCCAAAATGGTGTTGGGACACTGGATCTGGAAATCCCACCCCAAATTCCTTTAGAACCTATTTTTGTAGCTAGTGGAATGAAGGCGAGATGTGATTCATAATGGAGAAAATCTGAACCCAACATCTGAACTTTGTGCTGAGGGTCTGAACCCACAATATGTGGCCCATGATTTTTTTTTGGAGTAGACATAAATACTTGTAAAGGCAAATATGGTCTTTGAGGCTGTCATGTTATCAAAATCCCGTCCTTTAAATTTTGAAAAAAATAGCCTATCTCCCTGGGTTGGAAAAGAAAATTGGTGCTTGCCGTACCAATGGTTATTTGCTGACACAACTCAAAGGGCTATCATTACGGCATTGTTGTTGCTTGACTGCTTGCCACAACATATGATTACAGTGAGGGGCTGTGTGTTCATAATTTGATTGAAAACTTCAATTATTAAGGAATTAGCACGAGTACAAACATTTGTTTTAATAAGGCATTAAGTATTTGAGGCATTCAAATGTGTTGAATGGGCTTTTACCATGAGAGTTTTTTTCATATAGTTATGTCTGTAATAGATACTCAAAATGTTATTTATTTAATCTCAGCATGGCTTCTGAGTCTGTCCATGGTGGATACTGGATGAGGTGGCATGGAGAGTTTAAGGACAAAGAGTGGTGAGTGGGGGCATGGGTTGCAATGAATGTCATTAAAGCATGAATTTTACACTCCCTTGCTAGGGATTTGTAGGCGGACAAAGAGCATGAAATATTATGGATGGGTCTCCCTCTGGGTTTCTGCCTGCTCCACCATCTCAGCAACTTCACATGAGTCGGGCAAGGCCTCAGCCTTGCCAAAATTGAGGCCTTTAAAAGGCCATTTCCTGCCCAACCTCAATTTGTAGACTACTGGGTTGGTTTCCAGTTATGGGGGAAGCCCAAAAATAATTGGCTTCAGGCCCCAGGCAGGAAGCCTGTTTTCAACTTCCTCCCATAGCTGCACCAATTTTATTTTTTAACCCAGAGACACAGGTAGGGTAGGCTGTTTTGTTGAAAACTGCAGCTTCTGGCACTGCAGGGTCAAGAGAGCCTGTCCGTAGCTCTCTCAGGAGGAGCTTCCTCCCAAGTGAGGCACTGTAGTCTTGCCTGAAGCCAATTAATGCCCATTGGAGCATGAAATCACTATGGGGCAGACAGGATCAGCAGGAATTTGTTCCCTGCAGACTCCTCAGACGGTGGGACAGGGAACACCTCCATCCAGATATTCTGGCCTATGTTGGTATGGGGCCATTGGGATGAGTGAAGACACATGGATTGGTATGGAAGACATGAGGGGAGGTGGGGGGCATAGGTTGGCATGAATTGCTATGGATGAGACCTGGGGAGTAGTGGGAGGTGAGGTGTTTGAGGGATGAGGACCATAGAACATAAGAACATAAGAAATAGGAGCAGGAGTAGGCCATCTAGCCCCTTGAGCCTGCCCCGCCATTCAATAAGATCATGGCTGATCTGAAGTGGATCAGTTCCACTTACCCGCCTGATCCCTATAACCCCTAATTCCCTTACCGATCAGGAATCCATCTATCCGTGATTTAAACATCTTCAACGAGGTAGCCTCCACCACTTCAGTGGGCAGAGAATTCCAGAGATTCACCACCCTCTGAGAGAAGAAGTTCCTCCTCAACTCTGTCCTAAACTGACCCCCCTTTATTTTGAGGCTGTGCCCTCTAGTTCTAGTTTCCTTTCTAAGTGGAAAGAATCTCTCCATATCTACCCTATCCAGCCCCTTCATAATCTTATAGGTCTCTATAAGTTCCCCCCTCAGCCTTCTAAATTCCAACGAATACAAACCCAATCTGCTCAGTCTCTCCTCATAATCAACACCCCTCATCTCTGGTATCAACCTGGTGAACCTTCTCTGCCCTCCCTCCAAGGCCAATATATCCTTCCGCAAATAAGGGGACCAATACTGCACACAGTATTCCAGCTGCGGCCTCACCAATGCCCTGTACAGATGCAGCAAGACATCTCTGCTTTTATATTCTATCCCCCTTGCGATACAGGCCAACATCCCATTTGCCTTCTTGATCACCTGTTGCACCTGCAGACTGGGTTTTTGCGTCTCATGCACAAGGACCCCCAGGTCCCTCTGCACAGCAGCATGTTGTAATTTCTTTCCATTTAGATAATAATCCAATTTGCTATTATTTCTTCCAAAGTGAATAACCTCGCATTTGTTAACGTTATACTCCATCTGCCAGATCCTCGCCCACTCACTCAGCCTGTCCAAATCTCTCTGCAGACCTTTTATGCCCTCCACACGATTCACTTTTCCATTTATCTTTGTGTCATCTGCAAACTTTGTTACCCTACACTCAGTTCCCTCCTCCAGATCGTCTATATAAATGGTAAATAGTTAAGGCCCCAGTACCGATCCCTGCGGCACGCCACTAGTTACCATCTGCCAACCAGAAAAGCACCCATTTATTCCGACTCTCTGCTTCCTGTCGGATAGCCAATCCCCAATCCACGCTAACACCCTACCCCCAACTCCGTGTGACCCAATCTTCTTCAGCAACCTTTTGTGAGGCACCTTATCAAACGCCTTTTGGAAATCCAAAAACACCTCATCCACCGGTTCCCCTCCGTCAACCGCACTGGTCACATCTTCATAAAAATCCAACAAGTTCGTCAAGCACGACCTTCCCCTCATGAATCCATGCTGCATCTGCTTAATCGAACCATTCTTATCCAGATGGCCTGCTATTTCTTCTTTAATGATGGATTCCAGCATTTTCCCTACTACAGACGTTAAGCTAACCGGCCTGTAGTTACCCGCCTTTTGTCTATTTCCTTTTTTAAACAGCGGCATAACATTAGCCGTTTTCCAATCCGCCGGCACTACCCCAGAATCCAACGAATTTTGATAAATAACCACTAACGCATCCGCTATTACCCCTGACATTTCTTTCAGTACCCTGGGATGCATTCCATCCGGGCCTGGGGACTTGTCCACCTTCAGTCCGTTAGTCTACCAAGCACTGCCTCCCTGGTAACATTAATTGTATTGAGTACCTCTCCTCCTACCAACCCTCTATCGTTAATATTTGGTAAACTATTTGTGTCTTCCACCGTGAAGACCGACACAAAAAACTTATTTAAAGTTTCAGCCATTTCCTCATTTCCCACTATTAAATCCCCCCTCTCGTCCTCCAAAGGTCCAACATTCACTCTTGCCACTCTATTCCTTTTTATATATTTGTAAAAGCTTTTACTATCATTTTTTATATTTAGAGCTAGCCTAGCTTCATAACCTACCTTTCCTTTCTTTATCGCTTTCTTAGTCGTTCTTTGTTGTTTCTTAAAGTTTTCCCAATCTTTTGATTCTCCACTATTTTTGGCCACTCTGTACGCATCGGTCTTTAATTTAATACTCTCCTTAATTTCCTTCGTTATCCACGGCTGGTTATCATTTTTCTTACAGCCCTTCTTTATCACCGGAATATATTGTTACTGAGTACTGAAAAGGATCTCCTTAAAAATCCTCCACTGTTCCTCAGCTGTCCCAGTCCACCTTAGCCAATTCAGCCCTCATCCTATCGTACTTCCCTCTGTTCAAACAGAGGACAGTGGCATGGGATCCTACTTTCTCCTCTTCCATTTGTATCAGAAATTCGACCATATTGTGATCACTTGACCCAAGAGGGTCCTTCACAAGAACATCCTTAATTCTACCTACCTTGTTACACATTACCAGATCTAAGATAACTCATTCCCTCGTCGGTTCTGACACGAGGAGAATGTGCAAACTCCACACAGACAGTGACCCGAGCCGGGAATCGAACCCAGGACCCTGGAGCTGTGAAGCAGCAGTGCTAACCACTGAGCTACCGTGCCGCCCTGATATTATCTTTTATTGTAAGAAGTTTAACAACACCAGGTTAAAGTCCAACAGATTCCCACTCACCTGAAGAAGGGGCTTAGAGCTTCGAAAGCTTGTGTGGCTTTTGCTACCAAATAAACCTGTTGGACTTTAACCTGGTGTTGTTAAACTTCTTACTGTGTTTACCCCAGTCCAACGCCGGCATCTCCACATTATCTTTTATTAACAGAGCTACCCCACCACCTTTTCCTTCCTGTCTATTCTTCCTAAATGCCTGATACCCCTGGATATTCATCTCCCAGTCCTGGTCTCCGTGCAGCTACGTTTCTGTAATGGCCACTAGATCATACCCATTAGTGCTGATTTGCACCATCAACTCATTAACTTTGTTCCGAATGCTTCTTGCATTCAGGCAAAGTGTCTTTATTCCAGCTTTTATCTGGACCCGATTTGATGAAACGCTATCAACCTCTCCCTCGCCCTCTACTCCTTTAACTACTTGAATGCCCTCATTCACTTGCACTCGCTCCCTCTCCTCTACCATTGATTTCGTAATTCCTCTTACCTCTGCACCCTCCCCCCCATAAATTAGTTTAAAGCCCTATCTACAGCCCTAGTGATATGATTCGCTAGGACTCTGGTCCCAGCACGGTTCAAACGGAGACCATCCCATCTATACAGGTCCCATCTGCCCAAATACTGGTGCCAATGCCCCATGAATTCGAACCCATTCCTCCCACACCAATCCTTGAGCCACGCATTCGTCTCCTTAATCCTATTAACCCTGCGCCAATTTGCACGCGGCTCAGGTAGTAATCCAGAGATTACCACCTTGTTGGTTCTGCTTTTTAATTTGTTCCCCAGCTCTTCGTACTCCCTCTGTAGATCCTTAGTTCCTGTTTTGCCTATGTTTTGTCTAGGGTTTAATATAAGAATATAAGAACTAGGAGCAGCAGTAGGCCATCTGGCCCCTCGAGCCTGCTCCACCATTCAATAAGATCATGGCTGATCTTTTCATGGACTCAGCTTCACTTACCTGCCCACTCACCATAAATCCTTAATTCCTTTACTGTTCAAAAATTTTGTCTATCCTTGCCTTAAAAACATTCAATGAGGTAGTCTCAACTGCTTCACTGGGCAGGGAATTCCACAGATTCACAACCCTTTGTGTGAAGAAGTTCCTCCTCAATTCAGTCCTAAATCTGCTCCCCCTTATTTTGAGGCCATGCCCCCTAGTTCTAGTTTCATCCGCCAGTGGAAACAACTTCTCTGCTTCTATCTTATCTATTCCCTTCATAATCTTATATGTTTCTGTAAGATCTCCCCTCATTCTTCTGAATTCCAATGAGTATAGCCCCAGTCTACTCAGTCTTTCCTCATAAGCCAACCCTCTCAACTCTGGAATTGAACAACATAAGTGAGACAAAGTCCCATAAATTAAGGCTGGCCTTTTAACTGGTTCAAAACCAAGATTCTGCAATTTGGGGCACTTTTTCTCAGGGTGAGTACAGTAAGCTGGTAAATTTCCTGACAGTGCATCCACTCTCAGGAGCAAAAAATCAAAATCAGTCTGACAGTAATTGGCAATCAAGTTAATCTCATGTATGCACTATGTACAAGAATTGAGAACAGGTGAAGAAGACGACTCAATATTTGAAGAAAGCTGTCAAGGTTGGAGGTTGATCCTGGAGTCCTGGCCAACAGTCTTTGCTGGGACGCGGGGAGAGGGGTGGTAGTAATGATAGTGATCGCTTCCAGGCATCTGTTGGACTCCAGAAGCCAGACCCTCCAACTAAAGAATTCCAGCCAACCTCTGATCTTTGGCCTTCATAAGCCTTTTAATTATGTTATGTTGGGAATATGCAGATAAACTTGCAAGCCATCGGTGCTGGAAAATTTTGGACCTACCCACCATAGAACCATAGAAAATTACAGCTCAGAAACAGGCCTTTTGGCCCTTCTTGTCTGTGCCGAACCATTTTATGCCTAGTCCCACTGACCTGCACTTGGACCATATCCCTCCACACCCCTCTCATCCATTGGCTAAAGCTCTCATTGGCTTGTGTTATTGGCACACATATAAGCCAAGAGTCCAGATATGTTTGGTACTAGGCCTGGTGCAACAATGCAGCTTAGGTTTCTAATTCCCTTAACATTCATTTTCTCAAGTTGCATTATTTTAACAATAAAAGACTATATTTTGGGTATATCCAAACCAAACCTATAATTGACGTTACCTTCACTTGCTGTCCTCATTGGATTACGCATCTTCTACTTAGATACCTTGAGGCTTTCTGAGCTCCTGTGAAAGTTGGTAGTGGAAGAGCTCCATTTTTCCCATCTGCTCTTGTCCTGCTGTAGTCCTGTAAATGATTTACTTACAGTCCGCTTTCCAGTGACTTAATGGGAAATAATGTTTTGTTTTGGGATGTTTAAATCTAAACTTACCGTAATGAGTTAATAAAACTTCTTCCCCATAGAACAAACTCAGATTAAAATAATTTGTAAACTTGAAAATAATTCTGATAAAAATGTTGCATGAAAAACTGTAAATATTATACATCATATAGAATTTACAGCACAGAAACAGGCCAATTTGCCTAACTAGGCCATTCAGCCATTTATGCTCTGCTTCAGCCTAATCTAATCTTTCCTCTAACAAATCTATCACATAATTGCCTATTCCCTATTCGCTCACATGCTACTCTAGCTTCCCCTTAATTGCACCTCGACCCTTCGCTTCAACCACTCCATGTGGTAGTGAATTCCAAATTTTTATCACTTTTGTACAAAAAAGTTCCTTCTGAATTCCCTATTGGATTTCTTGGTCTTATATTAATGGTCTCCAGTTAAACTTGTACTCACAAGTGGGAATATTCTCTCTATCTACATATCAACCCTATCAAAACTTTTCATAATTTTAAATACCTACATTTGGTCAGCTCTCAGCCTATTTTCCAGTCCATTCATCTTTTCCCCATATGTATATCCTGCCATCATCGCTCTGCTTCCTCTTCAGTGTTTCTATGCCTTGGTTTATATAAAATGGCAACCAGACTAGAATATTTATCTATTGCATTGGGCAACCTCAGGATATCCCAAAGTGCTTTACATCTAATTAATTTACTTTTGAAGTATAGGAAATCTGGCAGACAAATCAGCCAAATTCCACATATCAAACATTGATAAACATCAATGTGATAATGACCAGATAATCTGTTTTTTAATGATATTAGTTGAGGGATAAATATTGGCAGGGACAATATGGAGAACAACTCTTCTTCAAAATAGCACTATGGTGTCTTTGGTGTCCACCTGACAGGACATTTGGTTTAACATCTCATCTGAAAGATTGCACCTTCTACAGTGCAGTGCTCCTCATTATTACACTTGTGTTCAAGTCACTGGGGAAAAACCAAATTATTTTCTTTTTAAGACCATGACAGTTTGGAGTTTCTCTTGCAGTCATTCAAAATTGACATGGGGAAAAAACACAACACCAGTGCAAAAGCCAAACATGTATTTATCATGTATTTATTTAAAATTTTGTATGCTTTCTGATTTTAATAAGGCAATGATATGACACACATGCAATATGTCTGCACACAAAAATCAGCCAGGTGAAAAAAATCATGGGCTGAAGTAAAACATACCCAAAATCTGTGTGTCCAATTGTCCTGAACCAATACAACCAGTGCCCTATACTTTATCAAACGCTCATCAATTCAAATTATGCAAAATGGTGATATAAATTAATTTGTAATCCTGAAAGCACTTAAGTATCGAGCCTAAATCACAAACAAATCTACATTTAGTAAATATTTGACTTAATCAGATTAATGCAAATTAATATCCATGTTTTAAATATCACCCACCTCACAAACACTTTAACCTAACTTACACAGCATTTAATACTGGTAATACAAGTTTCATTCAGATACGTCTTTGTTCATACATTCTTGACAATAGTGATATATTTGTAATACCTTAAAGAAAAATAAACAAACAAATAAAGATCTAACATATTAATCCAACCACCTGGATTTTCCTTTTTTTGTGTGTAGACATGTAAACTAGTTGTTTGAAAGCTTGGTTTAAGATCTGGATTCCTGCCAGTGAATGCTTATACTCATTCAATTACACACTTATTTCATGATGATATTACTTACAGGCCATAGGCAGAGCTTACTGCTATGCTTGTGATTTGTTGAGGTGGCTCGCCATCCATCCAGACCAGCTGAATGACAAGGTCAACCTGGTACCCAGGAGCCATTTTGACAGGTCGAGTTTTCACCCTTTAACAAAATAAAAAGGTTTACGATAAGAATCGTGGACAAAATAAATTCAAACTGGAGTTGTTTTTGAAATGAATACCATATTATCATAGAACCCCTACAGTGCAGAAAGAAACCATTTGGCCCATTGAGTCTGCACCGACCACAATCCTACCCAGGTCCTATTCCTGTAACCCCAAGTATTCACCCTGAAAACCCCCCCTGACATTAAGGGTCAATTTAGCATGGCCAAATAACCTAACCCGCTCATCTTTGGAGTGTGGGAGGAATCCGGAGCACTGGGAGGAAACCCACGCAGACACGAGGACTTTGTGCAAACTCCACACAGATGGTGACCCGAGGCTGGAATTAAACCTGGGTCCTGGTGCTGTGAGGCAGCAGTGCTAACCACTGTGCCACCGTACCGCGCATATAGACATGGAAAATAGTAATACTAACATCAGATGTGAGTAAAAAACTACATTTACACATTGATGTCAATATTTTTCTTTATCTTTATTTTTCAAGTGCTCTTCCCAATTAGCTGAACTGTCTACTTTAGGTGAGGGACTGAGGCAACCCTGCTATTTTCATGATCTCCATCATACTTCTTGGCCCAGAATTTACTGATAAAATAACGATGAGTTTAATGGTGCTCGTCATTATTAAGATAGAAATGGTATACCAACTTATAGCAAGAAGAAATACCCCATGAATTGCATATCGCCAGAAGTTGAACAACCCACGCTCTGTTAGTACTCTCTTGAAAATTGCAGCTTATCCACAACGATCCCATTATTTTTAAGAGGCTGCAGGATTTGTACACCAAACATATTGCAGAGAGTTAGGGCTAGTACCTTGCAGCATAAATACCCTTTTAACAATACAATATTTCTAAGTACAATGCCAATCAACCTCTGAAGCCCAGGAAAAAAACAATTTAAACTGTTGAGTCTCATTCCTGCATGTAGTAAATTCTTCTGAGTCATTAAAAGATATATATTTTAAAATTTTCTTCCTTCTTTTCTTTTTTCTCTATTAATTCAATCTTTCTTTCCTTTTCTATATTTCTCTTTCTATACCTAATTTGACTCTAAGTCACACTTTCATAATTTTTTAAAGAATATCTTGCAATAACAGTGCATCCTTAACACAATGTCTTGAGATGTGTCAAAGGAGTGCTACCAAACAAAATTTGAGAAGATGACCATAAAGAGCATCTTACATGAGCAAAGAGAGGTACAGAGGCAGAAATGTTTAGGGAAGGAACTTCACAACTATAGACCTCAGCAGTTGAAGGCACAATCATCAATGGTGGAGCCATTAAAATTATGAATGCACGAGATCAGAATTGGTGAAGTGCAGATATATTGGAGGTTTAGTAGGGAAGAAGTTATAGGGAATAAGCCCAGGAAGGAATTTGAAAACAAGGGTGAATTTGAAAATCAAGGCATTACTTAATCAGGAGCAGGCAGGCCTCCTCCTGAGGTCCCCAGCATTCACTGCTGCCAGTTTTCAGCCAATTTAATTCACTCCATGTAAGATCAAGAGATGGCTGAAGATACTGGATACTGCAAAGGCTATGGACCCTGAAACATCCCAGAAATAGTAGACTAATAACAGACTTCTGTGCCAGACTAACTGTCCCAGTACAGGTTTCTTTATGTATTAGAAACATAGAAAATAGGTGCAGGAGTAGGCTATTCGGCCCTTCGAGTCTGCACCACCATTCAATATGATCATAGCTGATCATGCACTCTCAGCATCCCACTTCCGCTTTCTCTACATACCTCTTGATCCCTTTAGCCACAGGGCCCCTTCCAGCTCCCTCTTGAACATATCTAACAAACTGGCCACAACAGCTTTCTGTGGTAGAGAATTCCATAGTTCACAACTCCGAATGAAGAATTTCTTCCTCATCTTAGTCCTGAATGGCTTACCCCTTATTCTTAGATTGAGAGGCCTTGCTCTGGACTTCCCCAACATTGGGAACTTTCTTCCCACATCTAGCCTGTCCAGTCCCATCAGGATTTTATATGTTTCGATGAGATACCCTCTCATTGTTCTAAATTCCAGTGAGATACCATTCCCTGGCCCTGCACCCAACCCTGGGACACCTAGATAACAAATACACCTATGTCAGACTCCTATTTATTGACTATAGTTCAGCCTTCAACACCATTATTCCTACAAAACACATCTCCAAACTCTGTGGCCTGGGCCTCGGCTCCTCCCTCTGCGACTGAATCCTGAACTTCCTAACCGACAGACCACAATTAATGAGGATAGGCAACAACACCTCCTCCACGATCATCCTCAACACCAATGCTCCACAAGGCTGTGTCATCAGCCCCTTATTATATGCTCCTTATACACCTATGACTGCGTGGCCAAATTCCCCTCCAACTCGAATTTCAAGTTTGTTGATGACACCACCATTGTGGGTTGGATCTCAAACAATTACGAGACAGAGTATAGGAATGAGATAGAGAATTTGGTGAACTGGTGCGATGACAATAATCTCTCCCTCAATGCTAGCAAGAAGAAAATTGTACTACAGGGCCCAAATAGTCAGCAGGAAATTAAGGAGCATACATGTAAGGAGATTGCAGATAGCTGCAAGAAAAATAGGGAGGTAATAATGGGGGACTTTAACTTTCCCAACATCGACTGCGATAGCCATAGCATTAGGAGCTTGGATAGAGAGAAATTTGTTGAGTGTATTCAGGAGGAATTTCTCATTATGTGGATGACCCGACTAGAGAGGGGCAAAACTTGACCTCCTCTTGGGAAATAACGTTGGGCAAGTGACAGAAGTGTTAGTGAGGGATCACTTCGGGACCAGTGACCATAATTCCATTAATTTTAAGATAGCTATAGAGAATGATAGGTCTGGCCCAAAAGTTAAAATTCTAAATTGGGCCAAAGCCAATTTTGATGGTATTAGACAGGAACTTTCAAAAGTTTATTGGGGGAGTCTGTTGGCAGGCAAAGGGATGGCTGGTAAGTGGGAGGCTTTCAAAAGTGTGTTAACCAGAGATCAGGGCAAGCACATTCCTTTTAGAGTGAAGGGCAAGGCTGTACAAGTAGGGACCCGTGTTCGACTTGGGATATTGAGGTCCTGGTCAAAAAGATGAAGGAGGCATATGACATGCATAGGCAGCTGGGATCAAGTGGATCTCTTGAAGAGTATAGAGGTTGTCGGAGTAGAGTTTAGAGAGAAATCAGGAGGGCAAAAAGGGGACACGAGATTGCTTTGGCAGATAAGGCAAAGGAGAATCCAAAGAGCTTGTACAAATACATAAAGGACAAAAGAGTAACTAGGGAGAGAGTAGGGGCTCTTAAGGATCAACGAGGTCATCAATGTGCGGATTCACATGAGATGGATGAGAACCTAAATGAATATTTCTCATCTGTATTTACTGTTGAGAAAGGCATGGGGGTTTGGGAACTTGGGGAAATAAATAGTGATGTGCTGAGGAGTGTACATATTACAGAGAATGAGATGCTGGAAGTCTTAAAGCGCATCAAGGTAGATAAATCTCCGGGACCTGATGAAATGTATCCCAGGACATTGTGGGAGGCTAAGGATGAAATTGCAGATCACCTAGCAGAGATATTTGAATAATTGACAGCCACATGTGATGTGCCTGAAGAACCGACGGTGGCAAGTGTTGTGCCTTTGTTTAAGAAGGGCTGCAGGGAAAAGCCTGGGAACTACAGACTGGTGAGCCTAACATCTGTAGTGGGTAAGTTGTTAAAAGGTATTCTGAGAGACAGAATCTACAGGCATTTAGAGAGGCAAGGACTGATTAGGGACAGGCAGCATGGCTTTCAGAGTGGAAAATCATGTCTCACCAATTTGATTGAGTTTTTTGAAGAGGTAACCAAGAAGGTAGATGAGGGCAGTGCAGTCGACGTTGCCTACTTGGACTTTAGCAAGGTAAGGTACCGCATGGTAGGTTGTTGCACAAGGTTAAATCTCACGGGATATAGGGTGAGTTAGCCAATTAGATACAAAATTGGCTTGACGACAAAAGACTGAGGGTGGTTGTAGAGGGTTGTTTTCCAAACTGGAGGCCTGTGCCCAGCGGTCTGCCTCAGGGATCAGTGCTGGGTCCACTGTTTGTTTTTAAAATTAATGATTTGGATGAGAATTTAGGAGGCATGGTTTGCAGATGACACCAAGAAAGGTGGCATTGTAGACAGTGAAGAAGGTTATCTAGGTGTCTGCGTGGGTTTCCTCCGGGTGCTACGATTTCCTCCCACAGTCTGAAAGACGTGCTGGTTAGGTGCATTGGCTGTGCTAAATTCTCCCTCGGGTGAACCCGAACTAGTGCCGGAGTGTGACGACTAGGAGATTTTCACAGTAGCTTCATTGCAATGTTAATGTAAGCCAACTTGTGATAATAAATAAACTTTAACTTTTAGGATTGCATTGGGATCTTGATCAATTGGGCCAGTAGGCCGATGAATGGCAGATGGAGTTTAATTTAGGTAAATGTGAGGTGATGCATTTTGGTAGATCGAATCGGGGCAGGGCCTACTCAGTTAGTGGTTGGGTGTTGGGGAGAGTTATCGAACAAAGTGATCTAGGAGTACAGGTTCATAGCTCCTTGAAAGTGGAGTCACAGCTGGACATGGTGGTGAAGAAGGCATTCGGCATGCTTGGTTTCATTGGTTAGAACAGTGAATATAGGAGTTGGGACGTCTTGTTGAAGTTGTACAAGACATTGGTAAGGCCACACTTGGAATATTGTGTACAGTTCTGGTCACCCTATTATAGAAAGGATATTATTAAACTAGAAAGAGTGCAGAAAAGATTTGCTAGAATGCTAGGAGAATGAGGAGTCCTCCTTGGAAGTTGAAGTTATGAGGAGAATCTGGATAGACTGGGACTTCTTTCCCTGGGGCATAGAAAGCTTAGGGGTGATCTTATAGAGGTCTATAAGATAATGAGGGGCATAGATAAGGTAGACAGTCAACATCTTTTCCCAAAGGGAGTCTAAAACTAGAGGGCATAGGTTTAAGGTGAGAGGGGGGAGATACAAAAGGGTCCAGAGGGACAATTTTGTCACTCAGAGGGTGGTGAGCGTCTGGAATGACTTGCCAGAGGCAGTAGTAGAGGTGGGTACAATTTTGTCTTTTAAAACATGGGTAAGATGGGTATAGAAGGAAATGGGCCAAATGCGGACAATTGCGACTAGCTTATTGGTAAAAACTTGGCGGCATGGACAGGTTGGGCTGAAGGGCCTGTAAACCTCTATGACTCTATGAGGCAAATGAGAGAAATGTGTCTGCACGCACAACTCCAGCAGGAGGCATTGCATGTGGGACAAAGCAAGGGGGAGTGAGAGCATCAACAGGGTGCTAAGGAACAGAGACCCAGACTGCGGAGATGATAGCAACACCAAGGGACTATCATCCACGAATCTCCTTTCTGCAAATGAGAGGCAGTTTAGGGCAAGGTTGCAATTGTCCAGCGATTTGGTCTGCCACATGTGCCACATGCTCTGATGCCACGTGGGTTTGGAGGTTTTCCCTTGCTAGTAGCCCTGAAGGTGACAGCAACACTCTTTGCCTCTGGGTCTTTCCAGGGAGCAATTGGGGACCTGTTTGGCATTTCACAGTCAGTAGCAGTGCATTCAGGAGGTGACCAATGCCCTTTACAAGACGGTCCATCATTATGTGAACTTTGGTCTGGATTAGATAGCCAGGCTCAGAGATTCATTGGCTTTCCAGTTATCTCTGGATTCCCATGAGTGCAGGGAGCAATAGACTGTCTGATATAACTATATGGGTTCCCTGGAAGCAACCTTAATGTTCATCAACCACAAGACTTTTCAATCTGTCAATGTACAGTTGATGGGCGACCATCGAAAGCACATCCTGCATGTTTGTGTACAGTTCACTGAGAGTTGCTATGACTCCTATATCCTTAGTCGCTCACAAGTGCCTGGAATCCTTAAGGGGCCAGAAATTCTGCAAGAATAGTGGCTAGGGGATAAGGAGTACCCACTTAAACAATGGTTCATGATTTCTTATTGACTCTCTCTGATAGGTACCTGAGTGGGTTTGCCACATGATTGCAGTTTGCTATGCACTTCACAATCTGGTTGTGCAGAGAAGTGAGGCTTTGTCAGAGGGTGAGCTGGAGAATGAGGAGTCCTCCTTGGAAGTTGAAGACGAGGAGGTGCAGGAAGCCCAAGGGTTTACTGAGGGACAACATGAGTGCCATGATGCCATGGAGGAGGGGAGATGTGGGAGGAGTTCCTGTGATAACCTCATAGCTAAAAAGTCCCAAGCGGAAAACTAAGTTTGATTGTCAGGGGACAATCCTCTAGCCCTTCAAGCCATTTTGTGTTGTTTCGGCTATTCCCTCCGAAGTCAATGAAAAGATGGGTCCTGCATTCACACTTGAGCCTTAAGTGCTCACTACAGTCAGATCTTAGCTGTGGTCAACACTCTCCTTGCACACTCTCCCTGCGCACTCTGTCAACTTAAAAGTCCGGTAAGGAAGAACAGCAATGAATTGAGGCTGCCGTTTTCTATGCCATGTAAGGATACAAATACTGCTGCAAAGGATGTGCAGACCAGCGTAGATAGGGTGCTCATCCCAAAGTCTATGTATTGCGTGTGTACATCAGAAAACCCTCATGTGCAGAGTCACAAAGCTGATGAGCCCTAATTAGCCATTGATATCCCTTGAGGACCAATGATTAAGAACTCACCCATCAAATACTCTGAATAAAGAATTATATACATCTCCTTGACAACACACAAGGGTCTACTACCAAGTGGCACTGAAGTTGACATCACATGAATGTGAATCTTAAATGAAGACACTCGTGAGTGCGAGAAAGGTTGAACTTCAGAATAAGAGGACTGCATTCAAATACCCATGGAACGGTTTTCAAAAAGTTCAACTTATTCAGAGTGATGGAGCATCCATGACCCTGAGGTGATATCAAAACATCTTAAACTTTTTCCTAACCCTTCCCCACTACACCTTGGTGCAGCCCTGACATCCACAACAGGAGCAGAGGCAGTCTGGTAGACATCCTCTAGAGGCCCAAGCCCTGGAAGAGCTCGGTCACCCAAGGGTGTCTGCTTAAAGGCAAAAGCACCTTCAGTGGCTTGTATTGCTGGAGTTGATGTAGGCACAGGCCAAGGGAACTCTGAGCAGCTGCACACCTTTGGAATGTCCTTCATGGAGATCTCCAAGGTGTGTAGCTGACGCTCATCCTTCCTGTGGGTGCCTCAGGGCCCCAGCATGAGTCATGCAGGAAATGGAGAGAGGTCAAGGTGCCCAGTCCCCATGCGGTTTACATTCTGAAGTTGCTCATAAGAGTGTGTGGCTATGGAGTGCATGGCCAAGCGCAAATCCAGCAGGACCTGCTGGACCAAAGTCTCCATGGTGGTTGCCAACCTTCCCATTTGGGCCCGAGGTGCTTCACTGTCAGGGTCATGACAACAGACAGAACACAGAGGGATTCCTTCATAATGCGCTCTCCTTTGACAAGTGACTATTGAAGCTCTGCCCAATGTTCCACTGCTTCCTTTTGCATCTCCACCAGTGAGCAGACAGCTGCTTCTAGAAGCTCAACATCTGACTAGGAGTGAGCAGGTCTCCAGGAGCCCTCTGAGTACCAGAGACCTAGGCTGTCCCTGCCTCTAAATGCTGCAGAGACTTGTCTGTGAGGAGTTCTACAGAAAGTGATCACAATTCTAACCTTGAACTATGCCCCACTGATGTGTATGTCTCTGTGCTGGTGGAAGGTGTGGATGAGCGCTATGACAGTTCTTCCTGAGCCCCCAGAAACTTAGATGTGCTCTGGGGGCTCAGAGTTGCTGGGCTGGCTAGCTGGCCACGGTCTGCTTGTACTTGCAAAAGACAAAAGGACAGTTCAAGTTGATGAACTGAAGCTGATTTAGAGTTCATAGCACTCGGTGTGAATTTTAGGATTGGGTGAAGCAATGGAGCTGAGATCCATGCTAGATTGTTGCAAGAGGCTAAACTCTGAGTCACCACAGTAGCAATCCCAGTCCTTGCTGGCAAGCTCTGCAGAACTCAAACTTGGTGAGGCTGATGATCTCTGTCGTCCCTCCCCGTCTGGGCTCGCTCTCACTTGTTATGAGCAAGTTTGGCTTGTATGGAGACAAAAGAAAGAGATATGATCAGAGGGCATGGAGCAGAGGTTGGGTGATATTCATGTCCCATGCGTGTGTTGAGCCCTGCCCAGAAGTGACAGAGATCGGAGTTCAAGCAATAAGACAGATGGGATGGTGATATTGTGAAAGTCCTGTTGAGAGAGTGTCTACCACAACCAAAGGTATGAGATTCGTGAAGAGAGTAACCATTTGAGTGCATGATGCCATGCTGAGAGTTTAATAGTGGAGGAAACTGAGAAAGGACTTCCCTGTGGAGTGAATGAGATCATTCATCTGCTTCCTGAATTGAATGGCGCTTTGTTGATAGGTGACAGCTGCGCTGACCTCTTGAGTAATGGGCTCCCAGGCCGGAGAGGTGAGATTGGTGTGCTTCGTTGAGCCATCCATGGGGTAAAGGACATGCCAGTGGGCCCACACTCACTGAATAAGGGCCTCAAGGGCCCTGACACTAAAAGCTGGTGCTGCCTTCTTCTTGAGGCTGATGGCCTATTGCTTTTGGGTTTCCGACATTCTGTACAGTCTGATGAAGACAGGTGGGCTGGAGAGAATGATATGAGTGTGTTGGACCATGTTTAACTAGGACCTTCAAACCCATCAGCTGAGGGCGTGCAGATGGATGAATCAGCTGCCGGCCAACCAGGAGAACTCACTTGTGCATAATAATGAGGTTCCAAATGCAGAATCTGACATGGGATTCCACCATTCTGGGCAGCAGGACAGGTGCCACTGGAGCCACCCACCACTGCATTTGGTCTCAAAATGAGAACCTCACCTTTAGTCTCCTATTTGTGTGCTGGTTTAATTCAAAAAAAATTTTTCAAAATGTACAGTATTTAATTTTGTGGTACTAAACCTTAAAAATGATGCCCCACCCTCAACATACCTCCAATCCCATCTCCAATTTCCCTCACCCTCCTGCAACCTCTCCTCCCTCATCCAAACTCCCTCTCGTCCTCCCCCATGTCTAACCACCCAGTCCCCCCTCCAACTCTCCCCCATCCCCAAACAACCCAACCCCCCCATTTTCCCTCACCTCTAACCCTCTTGCTATATGATTATAAAATGCAATTGATACAAGATATAGACCATTTCTTCTCAATTTGGGGAAGTGATAGCAACCTTCACCTGCCACTTCTCCTGAGAAGCATGGGCAAAATTAGGAAAATCCAGCTTATGGTCTTTTTCCAGTCTTTGATTGGAGGCAGTTGTGCCACATTGCACCCATTATAATGAGACCTGAGGACCAGTATCTGATGAAACTTGAATTTCACCTCACGTTGTGTCCCGCACACCCAAAAATGGGCAGTCCTGAATTTGAGTCAATATATTTTAAATCATTACTCAATGTATAGCAGCCATTTTACATACATTAGCAAATGTCATATTTAAATTCAGAATCTCCCTTTCTCTTGGTTGAAAGAGAACATAAATGAAGCAATACACTAATGCGGTATTTATCTCACACCCTTACTTGAGACATGGGATGTTGTCCTTTACTCCTTCTGGTGTTAATGCATTTGCACTACTGGATAAAGCTGGAGTCTTTGAAAAGGAAAGCTGTGAAGTATCAGTGATTGTTGGTACTGATTCTGGTTCAGGAGTAACAATATCTTCAACTTCATACTGTAATCGCAGTTCCAGAGTCTAGAAACACAAAGATTTCAGGAAATGATTGAGCACAATTTCTTGCCTAAAGGAAAACTTTTTACAAGTAAATTTAACTCGCAGTTTTTCATCTCCGTAGTTTTCACCATGACACACAAATTGTAGGATGGAAGTCTGTTCTCAGGCCTTCACTCATATCCCACAGCAGGGGAGTGTCCCAGGATCAAACGACCTTCTGATTTTTCCACACTTTGGGAAGGTGTCAGCAGTCTTCACCTGCTATTTGTCCAGAGTAGCATGGCCAGAATTGGGAAAATCTAGCCTACGATCTTTCTCCAGTCTTTGATGGGAAGCTGGGCCCATTATAATGAGAACTGAGGGCCAATATCTGGTGAAACTCAAATTTCACTTTATGTTGAGTCCCACGCACCCAAAAAAGTGGAATCCTGAATTTCTAAGTCAATATATATTGCTATTCAAAATATAGCAGCATACACTACTGTACGTCATAGTTAAATGCATGGTCACTGTAATTGATCTAGCAGCAGATGACACCTCTGCACCCATCTCTCAGCTCACTTAGACAACTCAATCTTCATAGTTGTTGCCAGGTAGCATCAACAATAATGGCAAAAGTGGCTGATGCAGGCAATGCACTAATCGCAACAAGGGAGTTAATGTAATGAAAGCAAAAATGCTGGAAATACTCAGCAAGTCAAGGAGCATATGTGGAGGAGAAACAGAGTTAATGTTTCTGGTTGATAATCTGTTATCAGAACTGAAGAATCTCCCTCATCAACCATCCCATCACCCTCCTGCAACCTCTCCTCCCTCACCCAAACTCCCTCTTGACCTCCCCCATCTGCAACCACCCACTCCCCCCAACTTTCTTTGCCATTCTGATATTTCTGCTTTATCTCACTAATGATATATGAATTGTACAAAATATCTACAAAGTGTATAAGCGATGTCCATATACATTTGTGATGCCTGTGTGCCTTTAAGAAATTTTTTTTAAAAATCACGTTCTTGGCTGATTGCGAGCAGGTTTTTTTCATTGTGGCATCGGTTCCTGCTTAGCAGTCCTTTTATTGCTGCTTCAGTGGTTTAAATGGAGTTTTGTTTATTTTTACTCTGGGCCTCAGGTACTTTCTGGGATTTTTTTATAACACAGAATTGTTGGAGAAAGAATGATTGACAGGTCACGTGACAGGAGATTTTTCATTTTCGGTTTTGGGCTGCTGGCTGATGTTTTAATTTAGAAGGTGTTTGGACATCAGACTGAAAAGCAGTGTTCTGTTTTTTTTTTCTCCCTGGTATTTCAAATTCCGCTGGCGAGCCAGAAGGTCTTCTCGTCTTCCTGGAGTGAGAACTCTGTCTCTTGCAGTGGTTCACTAGCTGAAAGCTGGAGGCCAGCAGTGGCATTCTCTCTACTTCAAGGGTTGCTGGGAGTTACAAGGCTGCGAAGACAGTGTTTTAATTCTCCAACCAAAGGACTAAGTTTCAGCATCATGTGAGTATTTGTATTTTCTGTGCTGAACCTGTGGCAAGGGTTTTTTTCTAAAAGGAGTTTTGTTTGGTTGGAACATTTCATATATTTGTCAAGGGTTATAAAATATCTTGTTTTTTTTCCTTATTTGTAATTGGTAAAAGCTATTGCTACAATGTTAACTGTATTCATAAATAAACTTTGTTTGATAAAAGCTCTCTAGTGGGTCAGTTGAATCATATCTTACCCTAGCCAAATTCAAATTGCAAAACTTGTGACCCAGGCGGACTTCATAAAACACTTTGGAGTTTCTGACCTGAATTATAACACATCATACATATTGAACTGTTTTAATCTGTCTGAAAAATAAAAATAACTAAACTAACACAATTATCTATATCCCCACTCACCAAAAGTCACATTAATTAATTCAAATTCACTGTTGGTGCAATTGAATACGAACGGTTTATATGACAGTAAACAATTCACATTTCATAATTATAATTCCACTCATTAACATTCTTGTCTAACCACCATTAAAATTGTATTTATCATAGAAATAACTGCTGCTTGTGGCAACAGAAAGGGAAAGAATAAAAAGCCTGTAACTTGTAGACTCACCACTAACTCAGCAGTAACTTCATGCTTGCTGAATCTGTAAACAATCACATGTGCTGAAATGCCTGCGACACAGAAAACTCTGCTCTCTGGACACCAACTGATCATCTGTATAGCATAGGGGTCTTCTTCTACAATTTCTGCAATCTGCTTTGCATCTTTCACTTTCTGTTTTTCAAACACTTTGGAGGTTTTCAGCTTGTATAATACTTGAAGAGTTACTAACAATGGACAGGCAAAAATAATCAGATCTGTTAAAAAGCAGCAGCGGCAATTTAAAGAAACAATTGATAAATTAATAATAAAACTTTAACAAAAATATATTTTTTCTCAATTTTCTAGTTAGGTTTGATAACCTGGGGCTGAATTATCCCAATGGAGATGGAAAACAGGAGTCAGGACTGTTTGAGTCAGAAACCTGCTACTGATAGGAAACTCATTAAATTAAGCCCTTAATTGGTATAGTTCCTTTTCAATAAAGGACAATGATGGGCCCTCGAAGCTAGAGGGCCAATAAGAGGCCTTCCAGCATTAGAGAGGTAACCAGCTACAATACAAGCTAAATAAATAACTGAGTGGGTGGTTCAACAAGAGGGTACCTTTGGCGACGTTTGTAAAAATTTAATTAAACAGTATAAAAAACAAACATGTCAATATCATGTGGCGCATGGGGATGGGTTGAAAACCCCTCTATTGGACAGCCTTTTGCTGTACCCACACAAATAGTCATGGGAGACCTGCAGGCCTGCCAGGAATGCTGGCACCCTAGCCTTCCACTGTGTGCCTGCCACCCCCTCCCCCCGTCAATCTCCATTATCTATCTTTAACAGGGTTCTTAATGAGCCATTCACAGATCCCAAATCCATTTTGGCCAAAGTGGCTGGTGTTGGGAAGCTGGCATGCAGCCGGGCCTCATATTTTTAGGCTCCATCCACCTCCATTCTTGCAATCAGTAGGACTTGAAAATCCAGCCTCTGCTATTTAATTATCTCAGCACAGTTTTCTTTACTTCATCTTCCTGAGATGAACTTTGCATTTTTGCATGACACAAACAACTTTTGGCAAAGAAACATTGATGACAAAAACAAAATTCAAGTCATAGATACAATCTTTTAGGAAGCACCACTGGTGTCCTTTTGAGGCTGGGCTTATGATATATTATTGGGCCAGAGCAAAGAGAATTTTAATCGCTTAATAGTGTAGAGCTTGAATATAGATGACAAAAAGAGACATAATGGGTGAGATTCTCCAGCCTCTCAGCCACATATTACCTGCCGGCAGGAGGTGGCACATTGTATGCTAGCGGCGGGAATCTCTGGATCTGCTGCTGTCAATGGGAATTCCCACTGATGTCACCATATGCCAGTGGGAAACCCGTGGGCAGGTGTGCGCTGTTGGCAGGACCGAAAAATCCCCCCAGCGTGAATAGCCAGAAAATTCCAGCTGTTGTCTTGCACCAATGAGGACAGATGGAAGAATGCCAAATTTCAAAGGGAGCAATAAATTACACTGCATGAGAAAAGAGTGTCGATTGGTTGACAAATCAACTCAGATTAGTTGAGGCATTGGCATGGAGAATGTACCAGGCAATTGTTGTCCTCCAGCCTTTAGATTAATTCAAAAAAGATGCAATTCCTGGATATGTTTCTTTTGCCTGCAGAGAACAAGTCCCCTCATATGAATATATGTAGCTTCTAGCAAGCACAAGTGTGCCAGATTGTGAGCCTGACTGATAATCTTAATTCGTTGTTAGTGTAATTCTTACCACACTCGGGGTTGTTCAGCAAGTGTTGTCCAATCGTGGAAATGCATCATACATCAGCATGACATTGTGTTCGGAGTTTTGTACATACAGGCTCGTTGAGTATAGTCAGTACTCTGCCTATTGTGAACAGCCTAAGGGAGTTGCTGTAATAAAGACAGAAAATGCTGGATCAACTCCACAAGTCTGGCAGCATCTGTGGAGAGAGAAATAGAGTTAACATTTCGAGTCCATATGAACCTTCATATGGTCATATGGACTTGAAACATCAATTCTATTTTGCTCTCCACAGATGCTGCCAGAGCTACTAAGTTTATCCAGCATTTTCTGTTTTTATTTCAGATTTACAGTACCTGCAGTTTTTTGTTTTTATTAAAAGGACGTACTATTTGATACGACCTGCCAGTTGTTGGGACATACGGCCTAAGGATCCGAGGAAGCAAGTGATGGAGAAATTGGAAAACCACTCAGAGAGGGTGTGAATACATTGAGTTCTGTAGATGAAGAGGATGGAGAGTACTCCTCCCTTTTGACAGCATGCCAAAACTTCAGCTACATTGGAAAGCCTCAATTCTGCAAAGGCATCTGCTGTGAGAAGCAAATTCTTACAATCTCTTATGCCTCCCATAGGGCCAATTATATAGAGGGAAGAATGTTTGTGCCATAGCAACATCACTGGAGTCCTCATTTGACTTCATAGTCACAAAACCAGTACCATCACATAATTCAAGCACACCCTCCACTTGCACAGAAACACATCAGTGAGAGCTCAAGCACAATTAAATAGAGTGGAACTGGGTGAAAAGCACATCACAAGTGAGCAAGAGGTGATGGAGGCAGAGGCAGCTCTGTGAAGTCGCTCATGGAGGATGGAGGGCATTCTCAGATCTGCTTAGCTGAACACAGATGTACAGCCTCAGAAGTCACAAACAAGGTAGCTCTACTTTGACTATTAGTATGTGTGCCCACATGTCGATGGTAGTCATGATGTGGAGATGTCGGCGTTGGACTGGGGTAAACACAGTAAGAAGTCTAACAACACCAGGTTAAAGTCCAACAGGTTTGTTTGGTAGCAAAAGCCACGAGCTTTCGGAACAGACTGTCCCTTCGTGCTCCCACCCACCTGACGAAGGGACAGCCTGTTCCGAAAGATCGTGGCTTTTGCTACCAAATAAACCTGTTGGACGTTAACCTGGTGTTGTTAGACTTCTTACTGTGCCCACATGTCATCGGAGTTCCCGGAGGTGGTGTGGAGCCATGGGCTGAGAATGGAGAAATTTGCAATGCCATGGCTCAGAGCTTTGGGAGCTTGAGTTCCCCCAGTGAGAGAATGGTCAACCTCATGGAGAGCCATATACAGGAACACCCTGGGTTGATGCCGGAACAGTATATTGACATGCACAGAATGCTTGCTAAATCTTATAGCATTGACTGGCCAGTGGCACTGATGCTAGGAAGACACATGGAGTGGATGCAGTTTCACTCTAAATAGTAGTTCCTTCTAAAGATCGAGAGCCCCAAAGGGCTGAGGCAGTCACTGACAAGGATGAGGATGTTGCTCCTCAGTAGGGACCATGGACCATTTATGCTAAGACACTGATACAGAGGCCACCCTCATTAACCACAGTGAAGCAGCTTCTGCAGGTGTTCACAACAACTTGTATGTGCGCTTGTATGAATTGTTAATTTTGGTTACATTGGATATGTTCTACCCTAATCACAAATCTATGGGCTTTGATAGTAGAGCCGCAAAAAGAGGGAATAATTAGTGAAGGGATACAGTGGTCTTTGAATAGGAACACTGTCAGCCAATGGGTTAGCACCCTTTCAGCTGTGCACCCTTTTATGAGCTTGTTTCATTGAATGGTGGGACCATGACTGGCTCCCGGCTACATTGCCACCTCATAATACTTGGCTTGTTCACGATCAGGTGTGGATCCCATGCCTTCCTTCAAAAATTGCAGATTTTCCCTTAACAAACTGACAGCAAGTTGTTTAACAGGTTTAATTGGCCTTTGCTCAGAGCTGGGAAGGTCACTCCACCTCTCATCAGGAAAATCACTGACCACTGGAACAGCGTGTGGAAATTACATGCCTGCCGACCTTGGTTCCCCTATTTGGTCACCAAAATCTGCTCAAGGTGACCAAAAGGGAAAAAGAATACTATTCTCACCAGATACATCACCTTAATTACCATTAAAATTCAACCTATCCCCCTAAAAAAAGGAAACAAAATAATTTTTCACTGCATTTCATTTATAAGCATAAACCAGCATTTTTTTTTACAAAACTCTACTCAATAAATGAATCCACACCATAAGGCGAATAGTGTAACATTAGCCCAAAAAACTGCAGTGAATCAGACACTGGACAGACCTTCACTGAAATGAGCTGCCCATGTCCGATGTGATGTCACCAGATTTGAATAACTGAGTAATGCTTCTACCATGTAGAACATAATTTACTGCAAATGCCATAAGTGAAGATCAGCACACAGTGAAGGGCTGCTGTTGCCTGACAATGCTGGCACATTCAGAACTGCTGAGAATTTCAGTCATTGTAAATCTGGCACTTAAAGGCCAGACAAAAAACAGCAGAGAGGACTTACAAAGGAGAGGAATGGTGAGAAGAAACAAATTTGTTCTTTCTTCCCCTTCCAGACAGCCCATGCAAAATCTGTTCTCCGCAATGGGAACATTGTTTAGGCACTGCAGTAGCATTATAGTTAAATCCCTTAATTTAGATAACATTTGGGGCCTTAATGAAGCTTGGATAGATTTTGTGTGCAGTGTCCCAGCATACAGCTTGTTGTACGCCAGAGTGGAACAATGTGCATTGGGTTCAGAGTTATGTCTTGGTCGTTTTTGACCTTTGTAAGTAGTTAGCATGTGCATTTTCTTTTGAACAAAAGTCCATTGCCTCTTGTAAGACCTCAGGCCCTGCCTTATAATAAACATAGAAACATAGAAGATAGGAGCAGGAGGAGAGCATTTGGCCCTTTGAGCCTGCTCCACCATTCATTACGATCATGGCTGATCATCCAACTCAGTAGCCCAACCCTGCTTTTTCCCCATAACCTTTGCTCCCATTCGCCCCAAGTGCTGTATCCAGCCACCTCTTGAATACATTCAATGTTTGGCATCATCTACTTCCTGTGGTAATCAATTCCACAGGCAATAAAGAAAGCTAGTTCCCAGTGCAACTCAGTCATTGCTCCATACAAAAACATTCTATAAGATATGTAAACAGATAACTAAATTTAGTGTAATCTTAAATACATTTATGAACAGCCATTAAAGAATTTGAAAATGCTATGGAAAAGTTGGAGCTTAGATACTCACTGGCAGAAGCATCCCAGAATTTCAATGAGCCATCTGCATGCCTGTAAAAAAAATAGAAGTTTCATTGCAAATGAAAACTAATTGACACCAGGGCTGTAATGCAAATGAGACTAGATAAGTGCAAATGAGAAGAGCAATTTAGTTAGTGGTTGAAAAATTGTAACAAATGCAGTAATTTACAAAATATGTCTTCAACATATAGAAATATTTTATATTCTACAACTCACTAAACAGGGATATCAATATGAAAATCAAATTCATCTGAGGAATTCAAAAACAAACTATGAAATGCAAAAACAATTTGCAATTTGGTCCAATTCAACTAGAAGTTATCTCTATAGAATCCCTATGGTGCAGAAGGAGGCCACTTAAATTCAAACATTTAACCAGAAGCATAGGGCTTAAAACCTTCTGACTCTTGGAAGGGTACGGATCAGAGACCAAAACTGTGCTGTACAATAATTGAGAAGCTACAGCAACAGAGATCATATTTGGTCAAGACATAGTCAAGCAACATTCGAAGAAACAGATTTACCCTAATTTTAAAAGACAGTAAATCACCAACAGCATGAGCAGAGCATCCTGAACCTGAAGAGCAAGTCACATGTACGAATCACAAATGAGGGAAACCAGGAGAGCCAACCTCCACAAACTAATCTCAGAGCAACAGGATTCCCATCTACCTCAGAAGGAACTCTACACTCATTCAGGAAGACTGGTGAAACCACCACAGAGACTTGCCCTTTAAGAGAGACTTTGAAGGGTGTTGTAGAAGAATGTATGTACAATATGAGAATAAAGACTCAGGGATTGAGGGGAGGGGGAATAGATATAGAGTAAAGGGTTAACTGTAATGTTGGCTACTGAGCATGTGCATAAGGAACTCTGTCACAGTGATGTCACTGAAAGGAGATCAGCACGATGCATCGCAGAGAATAGACCCAGTTGTGTCTTGGTCCTTTTTGACCTTTGTAAGTAGTTAGCATGTGCATTTTCTTTTGAGCAAAAGTCCATTGCCTCTGGTAAGACCTCTTCTAACAAATCCTGAAATGAACCCAGAGTAACAGAGAGGTAAAGAACAAAAGGGAAGGGCCGTGATAGGACAGTGGGGGAAGGAACAAGAGTAAATGTAAAAAGATATATGATGGTCCGGGGTGAAAGGAGATAGTAATGGGTCAAGTAAGGAAACATATTCGAGTCTACAGGGTGTATAAATGGGATGAGCAGAATCATCAGCAAGCATTCAAAAAAGAAAAATGGACACAGAGGCCTTGACCCAAAACTTGAAAATGTTACCATTTGACATCCACCACTCTGTGTGAAAAACTTTCTCCGCACATCTCCCTTAAACTTTCCCCTCGTACCATCAACCTGTGCCCCCTTGTAATTGACATTTCCACCTTGGGAAAAAGCCTCTGACTATCCACCCTGTTTATGCCTCTCATAATTTAGTAGACCTCTATCAGGTCTCCCCTCAGCCTCTGTCTTTCCAGTGAAAACAATCCTAGTTTATTCAACCTCCCCTCATAGCCAACACCCTTGAGACCAGGCAACACCCTGGTGAACCTTCTTTGCACTCTCTCCAAAGCTTCCATGTCATTTCGGTAGCACGGTGACCAGAACTGCACACAATACTCCCAATGCGGCCTAACCATGGTTTTATGAAGCTGCAACATGATTTCCCAACTCTTGTACTCAATGCCGATGATGAAGGCAAGCATGCCATATGCTTTCTTAATCATCAGTTAAGTGAAGGAAGGGTCCTCAACTGTGCTATCAAGTGGCACATGCTTAGCAACAACCTGCTCAGTGACACTCAGTTTTTGGGTTCTGCCAGGGCCATTCAGCTCCTGACCTCATTACAGCCTTGGTTCAGACATGGACAAAAGAGTAGAACTCTAGACATGAGGTGACAGTGCCTACCTTTGACATCAAGGCAGCATTGACCTTATGTGGCATCAAGGAATCTTGGCAACACTGGAGTCAATGGGCGTCAGGGGGAAAACTCTCCACTGGTTGGAGCCATACCTAGCAAAAGGGAAGATGGTTGTGCTTGTTGATGATCAACCATCTCAGCTCCAGGGCATCACTGCAGTAGTTCCTCAGGGTAGTATTCCAGGTCTACCCAGCTTCACCTGCTTCATCAATGATCTTCCTTTGATCGTATTATTATAATCCAGGTCAAAAATTCCAAGGCATTTTATGAAGTCAGCCTGGACCATAAGTTTTGCACTTTGATTTTGGGGCGGGTGAGCATAACATGTTTCACTCCGGGTAAAGTTCACCCTCTGGGAAACTTTTATCAAACAAAGTTTATTTAAGAACACAGTTAAACTATAATAAGAAAACTTTTACCAATGACGAAAAACACAACTATAACATTGTATTAACCTCAGTAGCTAAGAATATTGTTTCAAGCTAAAAACAATCCATAAACATACACCCATTTCTAGGCTTAGCACAGAAAGCCAGTATGCTCATGTAACTTTCTAACAGCTGCTGTGGATTACTCCTTTGGAGTGACTGTACATGCACTGGTATATAATAAATATATACATACAAAGATACAAATTATGAGCAGAGTAGGCCATTCTGCCCTTTGAGTCTGCTCTGTCATTCAAAAATATCTGATCCGATTGTGGCCTCAACCAAACATTCACGTTTACTCTTGATATCCTTTGTTTCCCTTGTTAGTCAAAAATTTGCCCATCTCTGCCTTTAAAAAAATTAAATGACCCTACCTCCCACCTCTTTCTGGGGAAGAGAGTTCCAAATCCTCACAACCTTCTGAAAGAAAAACATTCAAAAATATTTAAATCGGAGAACCATTATTTTTCAACTGTGTTTCCTAGTTCTTGTCTCGCCCATAAAGGCAAACATCCTTTCAGCATCCACTGTATCAGGTCTCCTCAAGACCTTAAAATCATATCTCCCATTCTTCTAATGTTCGTTGGATACAATCACAGTCTGCCCAACCTTTAACTATAAGCTAACCCCTCAATCCCCAAACCATATATCAGTCAAGTGAACTTTCTCTGAACTGCTTCTAACACATTTATATCCTTTCTTAAATAAGGAGATCAAAACTACACAGTACACCAGGTATGGCCTCACAATGATAGCCCATCTTTACTTTTATATTCCATTCTCTTTGCAATAAATGACAACATTCCATTTGCCTTCCTAATCACTTGCTGTATTTGCATAATAACCTTTTTGTGATTCATGTACCAAAACAGTCAGATTCCTCTGTACCTCAGAGTTGTGCAATCTTTCTTCATTTAAATAACATATTGCATTTCTATTCAGCCATTCTGATTAATTCTCCTGGCCTGGACAATTCCTCATCCATACAATATCATGGAAAGCCATCCCCTGATCTAAGTGTGGGTTTGGAGCTGTTGGAGGTCAGGGTCCCAAAATACTATTGTGGAAAAAGAGGAAAGCACTAAGACAAAATAACGTGCAGGTGTTACTGATTTTAAAAAAAATGATGGATGGGGTTAAAAGCATGCCTTGGTTGGCTGTAATCAGCAAGTTAAATTGGTGTTCTTTTTATTTCACCAACTCCTCACTTGCACTTGTCTGCATTAATCGGATCCTCCAGTTGTAGGGGTAGCATGAACACAGGAAGCTTCTGTGTACTTGAAATGCGCTGTAATAAAAATTTTCAGATCTATGCCAACACACATGATGATCTTAAAAATCATGTTCAGCTGTGGTTGATTCTACAGTGACAGCACTTCAGCCTATCCTCATTTCACTCATCTTACACAATGAAATCACAGCAGACCTCTTTGCCAAAAGCATCACCTGTGTGAAGAAGTCCAAACCAAATGAATGCTCCCTTTCTTGAAAGAGTATGACCAAAAGTAAGAAAGCTCGAGGTAACTGCATACTGTATTTCAAATGACACCTTGTTATTTACAGAAAAGCACTTAAATTATCACTTCTTACTCTTCATGCCTATGTGTGCCTTCTGATCTCCAGCATATTGCAATATTACATCGTGCCCCTCTCACCCCTCATCAACCTTCCCCAGTGTGCTGATCCCATCCTGCCCGAAAAGGCCTGACTTACCTGTCTCCAGAATCCATTACTCTTCTTCCTGGAGCCTCCTTGCAGTCTCAGCAGCTCAATGGTAAGAACTGTTGGCCAATCTGATCTGCTGGCAGTTCTTGAGATTGGGCATTCCTTCCATTGAGGGATGGAAGTCCCACATTCAGCTTGTTAGGTCTGCCTGCAGCTTGTCATCGCTGTGTGGCAGCCTTTTTTAAAAACTGACTGACTTATCCTCTTTTGGGGGAGTAGAGGGGGGAGCGATCAGTAGGCCCTCCTCCCTCCCCAGCCCCTAGGGTCAGAGAATCTTGTTTGAAAAGCAGTGTGTTTTTTTTTTAGACTTTAACGTTCACCGCTCAAATCCCAAAGACAGCAAATTTTCTGAACAATGTGACCTTGAATCAAGAGGAGGACAGGACCAACAAGATTTAGCGATAACATTCGATCTATTGGGAAAGGGACATCTAAGTTCTGATTGTAATATTATTCAATTCAATATTATGTTTGAGAGGGAGAAGGGGGAGTTATAAACCAACGTTTCAAACTGAGGTAAGGTCGCTTTTAAACTACAGAAGAACAGCTGGAGGTGTTCAAAAATACATTTTAAGATCTATGCCAATACATATAATGATCTTAAAAATCATCAGCAAAACTCAGTTTGGCAAAATTCAATTCACAACAATGTATCTGGAGTTGCTAGGGACATCATTGTCTTCGCATCATACATTGTTTTCAGGAAAGATTATCCTTGGAGTTATTTTGAAACATTTCATAAAATCTTTGCTCATAAACAAAATAGGTATTCTGCAATACAAATAAGAGAGCACGAGGGAAATTCGTATTGAGCAACTTTACAACACAACGAGACACAGTAATGCTATCCATCCCTGAGTGCATCAATGAAGGAGGAGTAACATTCAATTGAAGTGCTATACATAGATTAATATAAAAGCAAAATACTGCGGATGCTGGAATCTGAAACAAAAACAGAAAATGCTGGAAAATTTCAGCAGGCCTGACAGCATCTGTGGGGAGTTGGTTCTATTTTCTCCCCACAGGTGCCGTCAGATCTATTGAAATTTTCCAGCATTTTCTGTTTTTGTTATATAGATTAATGTTTGTTCTGAAGATATTTTGTTCAAGTATATACACATTCACACCAGTAAAATCAAAAATATTTTGTACTAACAAGCTATTGATTCATGTTCCATTTATGTTGTCCTTACCCAGTTATGATGATTTCAGGGTATGTTTGTGCACCCAAATTCCATGTACCACCACCAATTGGCCATTCCTAGGAAAATGTAAAAGGCTGAAATCATCAGGTTGGTTACAAATTAAAGCTTATATTTTTAACAATATACAGTAATTGCTTAGCTGTTTGTGCAACATCTCGGTAAATAGAATGTCAAAGATGAACCGTTAACTTTAATAGTATGAATTTATTAATAAGCCTGAACTTGGACTAATTCTGACCATCTCTCCTTCAACTGTGGGCACAGTAATTGGCACTGTTGCTTCACAGTGCCAGGGACCTGCTATGGGTTACTGTCTGTTTGGAGTTTGCACATTCTCCCTGTGTCTGCTGTTGATCCTGACGTTATTTCTGAGCACCACATCTCTAGAAGGATATACTGGCCTTGGAGAGGGTGCAATTCAGAACTAACACAATGAGACCAGAGCTAAAAGATTATAAGGAAAGATTGCATTGATGAGGTTTGTATTTCCTTGAGTATAGAAGACCAGGATTAAGTAATGGTCTTATTTAGATGTTTAAAATGATTAGAGGATTGGATAGGTTGGGTAGAGAGAAAATAGTTCCTCTGGTGAATGAGCACAAGGATGAGAAACCTTAAAATCAAAGCAAGGTTCTTCAAGTACTTCTTCACACAAAATCAGAGCAAGGTTCTTCAAGTACTCCTTCACACAAAGGGTAATGGAAATTTGAGACTTTCTGGCAAAAAAGCTGTTAAGATTATGGTCTGAATTTTCATTACTGGCCATCCTGCGAGTTGGTGTAGAACACAATCGAGTGTAAAATGGCAGTGGGCCTGTCAGAGTTGGTGGAGATGTGCTCATTGAGTGTTGATTAGCAGCAGTTGGGACTTCCACCCTCCCTTTGGCAGAAGTCCAGCCTTGGAGAACTCCAGCCCCTCCAGGCACAGTGCTGTACTCGCCGGAAGAGGTACTGCAGCATCCTTCATGAGCCTAAGTCCCAGGATTGCACTTCAGGTAAGTACCAGGGATCTAGGGGTGCAAGCTTAGGGGGATGTCCAGGGGGATCTCTAGGGGCAATCTCTGTGTTGGAGGGCAGAGTGCCAGGGTTTCTGAGGGAAGGGTGCTCCAAATCTGAAGGGATCTTCAGATTGAGGTGCATCCCCCACCCCCACTTTCGGCCCAAGATCAAGGATGAAAACTTTTTCTGTGGGTAACCTGATCCAATTGGGATCTGCCAAAAAAGGCTGGTTTCCTGTCGAAGACCCTGCCTGGCTCATCATAGAATTATGTCTGGCTCAGGGCAGGTGGGATCCCAGAGGGAATCCTGTCCATGCAATTTTGAGCTCCCCTCCTCCCCTCTCAGAACCCACCAGGGGTAGTGTTAAATTCTGGCCGATGTCAATTTAAATTTCAAAACAGAGGTTGACTGATATTTTGTTTGGGATATGAAGCCAAGTCAGGTAAATAAAGTTAAATATAAATGAGTCACAATTTAACTGAATGGGAGCTGAGGAGCTGAAGCACTACTTCTTCTTTTATGTTCTGTAAATCATACAGCCTGATAGGCAATCAGTTTTGCAAAGTCAGTGGATCTGGGATTTACCCAGTCAGGACACAATTATATCTCCTGAACAAAACCTGATGTTTCTCATCAGGGTGCTAGACAAATATTCAAAGCATCAGATGTTAAGAAGTTGTCTTCAAGTTAGATATTCAATACATTAATTCTATTTGTCATTTTTTTAAAAAAAACTGCTAAAAGATGTAAATGAAGTTAATAGAATAGATTGTGAAAATTGCAAAATGCAGAATAAATGTCAAAGTATGCCACCACAACCTGTTGTACACCTTCACTGACACATTAATGGGGTAGTTGCCATGGATCTAAAGGTATGGGACAAGGCAGATATATTTGCATCTACATTTTGTAAATTTGGTTACCAGGTTTGCCCTTCCAAAAATATTGATTAGCAAGGATGTAAGATTTATTATAGACAAAATCATGGAAAAATGGAAGGGATTGGACTTAGGGTTCTAGAGACGTTTGTGACTGATAAAGGGGAAAATGCCAATGATAAGGCAAGAGACTTTGTGAAAATATGGATATAACAGTCATGTATATTGTAGACAAATTTCTTTTCAGCAATGGACTGTATGAAAGGAATTGCGGCGATCGATGAAATGCTGCATAAAACTTTAGGTGGTCAACTAGACCGCAAGTTGACAACTGTTCTGGCATGGGTGATTCATGCAAAGGAATCATTCCAGATGATTGATAGAAATAGTCCCTATCAATCAATCTATGGGTGAAATTTCAAATTGTCTTCTGTGGCAATATGATAGTCCTCCTGCTCTAGAAGGTAATACAATTGGTTCAATGTTTTCTGCACATTTGAATGCTTTCATCAAAGCTGAGGTCTCAAATTCAGACAGCACTGAAGCATTGGATAAGATCATCCTAAACAGATTTTAATTTAGGAGGTTTGATGCATTATAAGAAAACTGAGATGCCCCAGTAAACTAATAGGTCATGATGCTAAGGTAGTATTTATCAAACATAGTAATCAAACTGTGAAGATTCATTCTGCATGATTAATTAAAATTAATTACAAAATATCAGCCTTGAAGCAACTGATAAAAAACAAACAAGGCACTTTGTACCAGAAGTTGTTCAAGAGTGGTAATGGCACGCAGGACAAAGTTATCACAAATTAAAGGGCGGAATTAAAAGGTCCCAGTGGTTGAATGCCAGCAACAACAAGATGAGGCCCTGAAGAGACAACTTAAGGGCCTCACTTGGCCTCCAGGAGGGAAGGACACTTCCCACCCTGGGTTTAATTGGCAAGGGGACCAATTTCTCAGAGTGGATACTCAGGTGATATACACTCCAAAGAGGCCTAGTGAATAGAGGGATGCAACAATTTTAGGAAGTGTAGAAAAGCTACTGGCAAATTTAAATATTGGTTGAATGTTCTGAATAATGGTCAAAAAACAAGGTCCGTGGATTGACAAAATTGAGTAAAAGAGTTTTGAGTAAGAAAGCACAGTGTAATTACAGATAGCAAGTCTGAAATTGACTTTATCTTTAGAAAACAATCACCAGAGGACAATACGTACCACCACCTTGCCCCCTCCCATCCCCTGATTAGTGCAAGAAGGAGATCTCACAGCAATGGTTCTGACAGGTATAACTGTGCAAGCAGAGATGCCATAGCTTGAATAGATTAGACAATGAAATAAACATCACAAGACACTCTTGGAACAGAATTAGAAGCAGAAATCTTCATGATCATGAAGTTTTGGTGGCTGCCAATAAACCTAAACATAAACTAATAAGGGGAACAAACCAGAGGGAATTAGATATTTGCAGAGAGTTTGGTGTTTATTCTGAGGTACCAGATAACGGGCAACCTGTTTTATCACAAGGATGGATTTGTGCTGAAGACCTTACAGATGGGACTTGTATCAGATTTACACACCAAAAAGATATGCTAAGGAAACAAATAGAAATTAATATTTTGTAGCGTTACAGGTTTGCCCCCAAAGTAAGTCAATAGTATTTTCATTCCTGTTTTATTTTGTTCAAAAATAGTACAATATTGCATGAAACTGTAAAGTTTAAAGTTTATTTATTAGTGTCACAAGTAGGATTACATTAACACTGTAATGAAGTTACTGTGAAAATCTGCCAGTTGCCACACTTCGGCGCCTGTTCGGGTATACTGAGGGAGAATTTAACATGGCCAATGCACCTAACCAGCACTACTTTCAGACTGTGGGTGGAAACCGGAGCACCCGGAGGAAACCCACGCAGACACAGGGAGAACGTGCAAACTCCGTACAGTGACCCAAACCAGGAATCAAATCTGGGTCCCTGGCGCTGTGAGACAGCAGTGCTAAACACTGTACTGTAAAATGTATGCCAAAATGTTTCGAACTAAAAGGGACAAAGCCTTTGAAGGTAGACATAGCCTTTAGTATTGATCATCAGGGTAATTTTCAATGCCTTTTAATGTCTATATTTTTATTTAACAGGACACTTGGCAAATATTAATAAAATATAACGGCACCTCTATTAACAGTAGAATAATCTCAATGCACCAGTATAAACAAGAATAAAGTGCAGTCCTTTACCTTTGTGCTATATCCCTGCTTTTTTTGTTGTTTAGCTCCCACGGAATAAAGTGCAGGTATCAAATCAGGAGGGCAATCAGCAAAATACTCGGAGCAAGTCACTGGAGATTCGTGCACATCCATTGGATATGGATTTTCAAAAATAGGAAAACTGACCAGGAAAATCAAAAATAGCAATGAATTTTAAATAATTAAAAACAACTTTATGCTCAGACAATTAAGCCATAACTATAATTTATAATAAATAGTAACCAAGGGGAGGGTTGGGGGGAAGGGGAGAATTAATGCTGGACTCAAAGGGAAAGTGGGGTTTGGTGTGCCCACTGATTTCCTGACTCCTCCCCCACTCACCAACATATTGAGTTGGGACAGGGAAGGGTACTTAAAGGCCTCATACTGCCGACGGCAAGGAAGATGGGGGTTGGCCCAAGGAGGACTGCCCCAATTTTAAAACTGACCCCTGCCCTCTAAAACACCCCAACTCCTTGCCAGAGCCTGCCTGAGTGGTCCTGGCATACTCCATAGACGAAAGAGTTGCTGGATCTCTGATTGGCTGGTGAGTGGTAGCACTGCCAGGACTGAAGAGCTGCCAACCCGCTGATTCGCAGACAGCTCTTGGAGGTGGAATCTCTACCCTTAAAGGGCAAGTGCCCCAAGGGCAAGTAGTTTACAGTATTAAATCCACCAGGCTTTTGAAAATGACTGTGCAGGACTTGCTCCTATGGCCACTAAATTCAACCCTAAGCACTGTTCTTCCCACATCATTACATGCTACAGCACAGAAAGAAGCTAATTTTTCATCAAATTCATTTGAAAAAAAAAATCAGTATATTGCCTGCATGCACTAGTTTGTGGATGCAATTGCACAAAAAATGACACACATCTACAATGTTGGAACTTTACCCCTTTTCAGCTGGATATGCAGTTCCAGTGACCAATAGGCGAGCAAAGGAAGTTCATGCTTGAAATTAATGAAACTTAAATTGAATGGAAATTAAATGGAAATGACACAAATGCCTTCCATGTCATTTATTTTGTCTTTACGTTGGGATGCATACCAGTTTCCATGAATTCTCATATAAAATGGACATGTTCACTCAAAGATCTTTCAATGGCTAAGGCCTTAAAAGGTAGGTCCTTGCCCAACACCTTAAAGTTAGGTACGGCCCTTCCTAAATGGTATCCATGCCCATAAGGTAAAAGGGCCCAGACTGTGCCTTTCAAAATCTGGTCTAATAGGGGTTAAGCTTGTAGGATGTAGCACTTAATTTTGAAATAGCTGCCTCCACAGTCAGAGCCCCAAGAGTGGTGTGGTATTTCACAAAATGTACCCTAAGAATTAACAATTTTTTCAGAGCTGCACTTGCTCCACTACTCTAAACTTAACATGTGAATTGGATTTCTGCTGTACATCTAACAAAGTTATGGCAGGAGAGTGGGTGCAGATATTAGGAAATTCCCAACTCATGTCCTTTCATAGTACAAAATGACTTTCAAAGACAACTTTGGGAATCTGAGTATTTTGCTTTCCTGCTGTTAACCAGTGGTGATGTTCACGAGGGGGTCACAGTTTCAAGGTGAAGGGGGGGAGGTTTAACACAGATATCAGAAGGACATATTTTACACAGAGGGTGGTGGGGGCCTGGAATGCGCTGCCAGGCAAGGTGGTGAAGGCGGACACACTGGGAACGTTTAAGACTTATCTAGATAGCCACATGAACGGAGTGGAAATGGAGGGATACAAAAGAATGGTCTAGTTTGGACCAGGGAGCGGCACGGGCTTGGAGGGCCGAAGGGCCTGTTCCTGTGCTGTATTGTTCTTTGTTCTTTTTTGTTCAGCCATTTTGGGGGAAGTGGTTTTACCAATGAGAAAAGAAACACAATGTTCAGAAACATGACTGCTGCTAGCTTGACTTTGGAAAGCAACCTAAGAAAATTGATAAATAATTATTTTCCAAACTTTGAAACCTCCCAGTCAGGAATGCAAAGATTCTTCAAACAAAATTATCACATACATAACAATTATAAGGTTCATAAAATTGTTATATATTCGAACTGTGTTTTTAAATTTAAGGTAAACTGAAGGGATCATGTGGCCTGTTCTGAAGTCTGCCTAATATTAAGTCTAGTGATTAAAGAGGGCCCAGATAGTTTTACTGGGAAGAAGGTGCAAGGTGATTATGCTTGGAGGTAAATGCAGCAGTCTGTGTGCTAAAAGTAGGCAGAGTGTGAGCCTCCAAAGTCCATAAAAATGGTGAGAATGTCAGACAGGAAACAGTTTTGTTTTAAACTGTCCAAACTGTACATAAAAGAATGTTGGGCTCTCAAGGATAGCCAATTACCATTTCTGTCTAGATACAAGGCCCATGTAATTTACGTTGTCATGGGGAAGAATGTAGAGAAAGCCTTTTTAAAGATTACATTACAGTTTTTCTTTGATTATCACTGACTATCACAGAAAGGTAGAGGGAGTGTCTCTTGGAAAAGAAATTGCACTGTGAAATAGTTCCAAGATTGCAAATGACCAGGCTGAGAAAAGAAAAGAGTAGGAATAAATCTCCAGCAGCTAAAATCTCTAAAATAATCTGGGAAAATTAAGTTTCTATGTAAAGGACCATGTAATGTATATCTGGACTAAATATAAGAAAGGAGAATTCTGTTATGAGGTTTAAAATACAAGTTACTTACAAATATAGTGTTTAGTCAATAGTACTTTTAATCTGTTGCTACAGTAAATGTCTTAAATATTAAAATCTTGATGTCATTCTTTTAGCTGTAACTAGAAATTTGTTTTTTTTAAAAAAGTTATCAGTCTCTACGGACATCATAACAACTAGTTCTTATCAATGGAGGACAGAACGTTTTGAGTCTGGATGACCCTTCTTCAGATCCAGACTCGAAATGTTCTGTTCTCTCTCCACAGATGCTGTCAGATTTGCTGAGATTTTCCAGCATTTTCTGTTTGTGTTTCAGATTCCAGAATCCACAGTAATTTGCTCTTAGCAAACCTGGTGAAATTTAGTTGGCAGTACATTCATAAGCTGCTCTACTTAATCTATTGTATTTTGTCTAAAAAATTGAAATGCAAATATCTGGATCTTTTCAACTCAGATCAGAATTTAAGTAAGGGTTTTCAATTACTATTATTGTTTGAGTTTTAAGCTGTAGTTCAGACTTAGTTATGACTTGCTTATTTATTCCAATTTAAATGCAAAAGAGGAGGAGAATGTGCTGCGCAATTTCCACAAAACAATCTTGCCCTCATTTCTCATATTTTCAATCTTTCCAAAAATGAGGAATCTTTTATGCAATTCATGGTACTAATGGATATTCCATGCAAAAAATATTGGAAGACTTTAAACATTTGTAAAAGAAAAAAAGTAAATCTAGGTGCATATGGATTGCATATACTTACGTGCTTTGCGTAAGATCAACTACAATTAAATCTTTTTCAAGTAGCACAACCACTGCATAAGGTTCTTGGAATTCTGTAAAGCACAATTAAACAAACTAATTATATAGCACAGTAGAGTAGGTTCCATAAAATGGGATCGAATACATGTCTAATGTACAACTTTGCCACTGTTTAAAGCTACTCATTTATTGTGCTGATAAAAGGGACAAATGGGAAACAAATCCTAGATTTATTTATGTAGGCTTGATATCCTTGCTAAACATTATCTACTAACAGTAAATCAAAATTAAACTAATTAATTTTTCTGCTTCCATGGGATGGGGCCATCGCTGGCAAGGCCATCATTTGTTGCCCATCCCCAAATGCCTTTGCCTGCATTTGCTAGGCCATTTCAGAGGGCAGTTAAAATTCAACCATATTATTGTAGGTCTGGAGTCACATGAAGGACAGACCAGGTAAAGATGGCAGATTTCCTAACCTATGTATTTTTACAACAATCAATGATTGTTGTCTTGGTGACCATTAATGATATTAGCCTATATTTTCCAGATTTATTAACTGATTTAAATGTCACCAGCTGCCATGGTGAGATTTGAACTTGTGTCCCAAGAGCATTAGCCTGGGCCTCTGGATTACTTGTCCAGTTAGATTACTACTATACCACCGTCTCCCCTGTGACAGCTATAGTCAGCATGTTTTGTCCATTTATACTGGCACTATATTGTAAACCTAAAATTGAATGTAGAATGGTACAAGTTAACTTCTCTACTACTTGCATTTGCTGATCCATCTATGATTTGCATTGTTTGAACAGAAGCACATTGTGTTGGAAAACTTAATTGAAATTCCATGTTGAAGGAGGTCAATTTAAAGAGTGCTTGCAATTTGGAATTAAACTTATTTCAGAAATTCTCTTTCTCAAGGTCAATTAAGAATGAGCAATAAATGTATCCTCCTCAGGCTACATCCCGTGAATAAATAAAAAGAACTAACATTTCTGAACTGGAGAATTTAAGTACTAGAAAGTCAAACCAAACATAAAAATGCAGATCATTAACTACAAATTATTACTGCCCCAGACATTTGTATGGGCAAATAATATTTCCATAAAGATGGAAATTTGAGAGGGAACATTTTCCTGAATGATTTTAAGCAGATAAGATTATATGAATGGAAGGGGTGGGGATGGGGGGGAAGAAACAATTTAACAACTTTAGTTTCAACTTCAAATTTGGCCCACGATTTCCTGAAAACTTGTTCTCACACCACAAGTAATTGCGGTATAATTTTGATTTTCATCACAAAAGAGTGAGGAAATTTAGGCATAGCAGCTTACATCCATTTTATGGAATAGCTGATTTTGCATAATGTTTACGCCAATTCAGAAAAGCTTCCCATTAAACTCTCTGCTGCCCACACCCAAACAGAAGTCCAGAGAACACGAGTTTCCTATACTGATGCCAGTTTTGAACATGCATAAACGTACTCCAAAAACTGGATGCAGGAGGACCTAACGTCATTTTTGGCTATTTTCTAAGCCATTTTTGATACTATTTGCGATAGATACTTGCACTGTATTTTTCATATTCTTGAATATATTTTCGTGGCATCTGGATGTGTTATATTAAAAAGTGTAATGCTTCCATGATTGCATTTTCTTAGGCATACTGGGCAGGAGTTTCTGAAAGATTGCTCTGTTTTCTCAGTGCAGTTTGCCTGAAATCAGCGTAACTAGCGTAAAACATTGAGAAATGTAATGCACAAGTTACATCCAGCACAAATAGGCTTGCTGTGACCTATTACACTAGCTAAATAAAATTGAAGCCAGCCATGCCCCCTGATTGAACTCCCACTCCCGAACTCCCACTCACTTGACGAAGGAGAAGCAAGCGCTCCAAAAGCTAGTGGCTTTTGCTACCAAATAAACCTGTTGGACTTTAACCTGGTGTTGTGAGACTTCTTACTGTGACTACCTCAGTCCAACGCCGGCACCTCCACATCATGAATTAATCACCATAGCATGTTTCCAGGAATTACATCCAATTTTGGAAGCTTGACGGAGACTCTTCAAATTAAGCTGGGTGTTTTGAACGCTATAACACTAATTGGTACATTTTTGAAGCTTTTAAATTATTGTACACCAATAACTAGCAAATGGTTCAGTATAGTTCTTTTTTGTCATTTTTACTTATTTAAAATTTGGATCCTCACTGGTGTGCGGACATTGACAAGGTAATTTATGATAAACACATTTTCATCTGTATTAATAAAACGGCACCAGGTTTCCATTCTTAACCAAGGAACATTTTCAATCCAATTTTGAAAAAGAGTGTTCTAAAATGATTGTGTTGATTTGTTGAAGATTTTACGTGCTGTAATACTTAAATGATTTTGAGCTGAAAATTTGGGAGCAAGGGGGGAGAATGCATTTCTTAAAGCTAGCAAACTTTTAGGTTCAATTTGCACCTGGGCTAATTGTGCCCAAACAGGAAATTATTCTCCTCTGTGTTTAATATGTGCAAAGAGAGGTTCAAACTTTAATTTCTACACAAAAAAGACGGAATGTGGAATAATTCTGTACTTTCCTTATGCTCTGATTGTTTACATTGGCTTCTATTTGTTTTATGTTAATTTCTATGTTCCAGTATATGCTAACGACATTCACGGTAAATTTTGGCATAAATTGCTGATGCCAACATCTGCATATATTTTGATGTTGTTTGCAGGTATGCCATTTGAGCAAATTCTGGGCCAATATTAATTTAAGCTTAATGGTGTATTCCATTTAAAGAGATAGGTAAAACCTGAAAAGTTATTATTACCATTTGGATATGGTGTTTCACAAAGGGCTAGGAAGTCCACAATTGGATAATCCATTTCTAGAACTGTAATGGATTTGCCATGCATAATTGTCAGGCAAGGTCTTCTGCATGCTTTATCGTAGGAAAGTCCTCCAGAAAAAATTATAAATGGCTCACTGGAAGATGAAAACCATAGTTAGAATACAATTTACACTTAATCTGTTAAAAGTTTACACTTAATATGTTAAAAACTGTATTTGAGCATTTGCACGTTATGCATCTTGTTACTGATACAAAATAATCTTTCAGCCAAGAATAAATGATGCGGCTTGGCTCTAAGGTGCCATCCACTATGATTCTTTGAAAAGCTGGCCTACTTCCATGAAAATTGCAGAGAACTAGGCTATACCTATTCCTGCAATGGAGCTGGCTAGGTTGCGAGTGCAGGGCGTGGACTCGCGATTCAAATCAGTCTACTCCTGAAAATTAGAATCCCTGGAAATGGGGTTAGGAATCCCAGAATTGGGTCCCGGACGCAATTTCCATTTCTCCATGGAGCCTCCTGAACGCCATGAAAATCCAGTCCATAGTTTTAATTTAGTAGCAGAATAATACATTGTACAGTATGTGGCATAATATTCTGGTCATGATAAAATGGCTCAGTTACACTTGCTGCCTCGGGGATTGGTTCCCTGATATAGAAATGGTCTGATTTTCATTTCCATGAAAAGGAATGAAAATTGAGCTGTATCTAGGAGGTGTAGCCCATTCACACCGAGCGTTCATCATTGAACACTTACCACTTAATTCATCCAGTTTACTGTAAGTGGCACCATGGAGGATTTTCACAATTCCTTTCTGCAACAGCCACACTTCCTATGTCAAACTATGAACACTACACTTTCTAGCTGGTTTAAATTTCATATTCATATATAAGTAACATATCAGAATTATATTTGTAATGAAATCTAAAACAAGTGAAGCAGATATAAGCCTACCAGAAATTACCAAATACATTCAGATGCAGCAAAATGTAGCATTAATTCCAAGGAAAATGTACTAACTAAAGAACGGAACAGTTGAACCAAACAATGTCCACCAAAAACAAAAATGCAAAATGCTGAAAATACTCAACATGTGAGTCAGCATCTATGGAAATAAGAAGAGAATGAATGGGTAGATTTTACCTGTCCCTTGGAGTTGGAGTGGGGGTGGAGGGGGGTGATGGTGGGGAGGCTGCTGCAGCAAAAATAGCAGGAAGGTACAATGTGATGGCTCCCTGACACATTTGTGCCATCTGGTGAACTTCTGCAGAGGCAGGTTATGAACTTGACTGGTTACCCACTTAAGGCCCCAGTTAGGGGCAATTTTATTTTGGTGCCAGTATTTACCAACATCAGAGGGGCCCTCCATATCCTGAGACCACTGGCTCAGTGTATGTGCATTCCTCCTGGTGGCAGGCCAGGAGGCCATCAAAGCCCTAACGGTGAGGTTGCAGAGATAAAAGGCCACAGCTCTGTCAGCGAATAGACCTGTAGAAGAGTTTTCCTTCCATCCTGATGTCCCTAACTGTTTTAGGGGTCTTCAGTGAAGTGCTCCTGTGTTGGCCAATGAGCCTCCATGTTGAGCTGCTGACCACTTCCAGTGAGGCTGCTCAAGTGCTAGAGCTGCCGACCTTTTGGGAAGCAGCTGATTACGAGGCTGCCTCCCATTTATCTGCAAATGCTGGTAAGAGTGGGCTCACCCCAATGCCAAAGCCCACAAGAAAATCCAGTTCAATGTTTCAGATGTGTAACCCTTCATCAGAATCTTGCACTGAAATATTAAAACTGTTTCTCTCCACTGATGCTGCCAAACTTGTTGAGTATTTCCAGAATTTCCTGTTTTATTTTAGATCCCCAGAATCCACAGTATTTTGCTTTTGTAATTATCTTGAAATATTTTTTAAAACTCTTTGAGCCAGAATTTCCTCTTGGAAGCGCGAATCAGGAAGGGAATCAATTCTGGGTTGGGAATCCACCTCTGTTGCCAATCTACTAGGAAGCAGGATTTTCCGAGAGTTAGCACTTCAATTGGCCTGGAACTCAAGGCAAGAACAGGGAGGGCTGATTCCAGGGGGCTTCAGCTGCCATCTGTGTTGAAAAACTGAAAGGTTGTTTGTAGTTGGCGGTAGTTGATACTGAAGTTGATGAAAAGTGCTGGCTGCAGATTGTGAATATTGATCTTCATACTTCACTCTCCCTCAATGTCTGTAAAACTAAGGAGATAGTCATCGACTTCAGGAAGCGTAGTTGAGGGCATGTCCCTGTTACATCAATGGTGATGAAGTGGAAATGGTCCACAGCTTTAGATTTCTAGGTGTCCACATCACCAACAACCTGTCCTGGTCCCTCCACATCGACACTATTGTTAAGAAAGCTGACCAATGCCTCTACTTTCTCAAGACGCTAAGGAAATTTGGCATGTCCACTACGATTCTCACCAATTTTTTCAGACGCACTATAGAAAGCATCCTTTCAGGATAAAATAGGCAATACCAAAAATATCTAACATTCAGACAATAAAATGTAGTCCATTGCAGAGAGTGACCACATTTCAAAGTTCATTATTCTAAAAAAATCACATCGATTTTCCTTCTGCATTGTCAAATTAAGCTCCAAGATGTATAGTCCAAAGGGATCACAGCAGTAACCATTGATAGGAGAGCACTGAGATATGTCAAGAAATAATCAATTGACTATATAAAAGATTTTTAAAGAAACAAAAATAGCAACAGCAGCAGTTGCGATGAGTGCACTGATGCAACAAAAATCTGATCTGCCAATATTTAGCAAATTCTTTTGAGGTTGTTTAAAAAACCCTTTTTATTGGTAGTATGCATTTGCCAGTGGTTGTTTTAAATTTACAATTGATATATACAAATTACTGCACTTACCTGTATCTACACGTCCTATGATCTACTTTTAGGATTGGTTTACATGGCTCAGGTTTTTTCCCATCCCGCTGGACTTTTCCTATTCAATAAAAGAGAGAAATGGATATAATATTGGAGTGGACAGTGAATACTGCAGCATTAAGACCAGGTCAGGTTGGCTGTTTTTGTCATGACTATTTTTAATTTTTTTAATTTTAGCAAATATCTCCAGCCTTCCCAAGAGGGAAAGTGTGCTAATCCTCAAAGTAGTGCAATACCAGAGCATGAAGGAGATGAGGAAACCGGATTTCATTTCTCTGTTATAAAAAACAATTAAATATGTGGTCCACAGATCAGAGACATGTCAAATGTTAAACTGATAATGATAAGAACAGACATGACATTTGATCTTTGCTTTGTTATTAGTATTTTCACGGCATATTCACTTAGACTTGCTTCCATTTACTGCCCAACTGTAAAATGAAACTCTCTTTTATCTCTTGAAGTTGGAACTGAATTTAATTTATTGTTGTTTCCCAATCCTGTTATTTGTTCACAACAAAACTTTTTAGTCTGCAAGGCAAGTCTATTTTTATAACTGCACACAACATATCAATATTCTTCAACATGTATGGCTGAACCTTTTAAGGAAACAATAATTATAGCTATCTACTTCTTCATAGATATCAGAAAGGGTGCACAAAATGAAAATCACAGTCCAGATCTGGCCTACCAATTTCCACTCTGCAGACTACATATAAATTCTCCTTTGTTCATCAGTTCAGTATCTTTTCCAATTTCTTCATTTTTTTCCAGACTCGTGACTTTTCTTGGCTTCTTACCAATTCTTCCATTCCCTACCTTCTTCATCCTGCTCCCAAAATTCTGTGTCCCTCTCATTGGCTCTTGCTTCTGTTTGGTGTAGTCCCAAACAGGTAGTTCAGCTGATGTTGTCACCATAATTCTGCTCATAACACTTTTCAGTGTTCTGGGACCATTATCTATCATTAATGAATTCTTGAATTCAGTGACAATTGGTTTCCAATGAGAATACAGTTAGTGATAATACTGTACAAAAACTAAAACCTTTGCAGTTACTTTTTTGGCACATCCAAGTCAGTATCTACAAGGCTTTCAGTTGAATCAACGACTTTAAGATCAAAAAATGTGGCTTAAAATGTGTCAACTGAGATATCATTGTTTTTCTCCCAATAATCTAACTATATTAATCATGTTATTAGTGAATCCCAGTACGCAGCCCATTTAGAACCAGACAAATGGTGTGATTGTACTGCTCAGAACTGATGAAACAACTTTGGCACAAAACGATAACAGCAAAATTCCAAGATGCATAGCTCAATCAGAGCAATCTTTTCTATTTTCAAAAGGGAACAAATATTGCAATCATGTGGAATTTGCTCCATCTCGCTTTCTCTATTCAATAAATAGTTTAGCACATCCTTTTTTGTCACGGGGAGCAATTGGAGCAATGGGATTAGATTTGGAATGCTCCAGCAAATAAAAACCATCATTACAACAAAGCAGATGACTTCTTTTCATTCTGTAAATTGCTATAATTCAATGCTAGTATTTTGACTCCAATTCAGCACTTGGGTGTGATCTTTGTTGCAGACCCAGTGCAATCTTCACCTGGAAAGGTGCAATCAAAATCACACCCTTCTCGAAAGGGCCGTACACTCAATGGCATCAATGGAGTTAAAATAGGTAAATGCCTTGGGCAAAATGTTTGGTCCCCTGATTCCGCCCCCCCTAACTCCTGGAGCCTGAAAAGCAGGGGAGAGGAACAGGAATACTGCTTTGCACAGCATCTCAAAATGTGGGTGTCATTTCTGGAGACATACATTTTTGGAGAGACAAGTTTGGAGCCTAGGAAGGTTACCTGGGCCGTTAGGCAGGCAGACAATTAGGCTCATTAAGGACATGTTAAAGGTAAGAGTTTTTTCAATCAGCTGAGTTTCCTGATGTGACGGGCCAGAACAATTGCCTGGAGGTAGGCGCCCAGTAGTAGGCACTAGCCATCCGTCATGCCATCCCTACCCCTGTGAGGATGCAGGTAAAGAAAACATTATACAGAGATTTTTCAACTCCCTCCATACTGCTGGCACGGCTGTTAAGTAGCTGAGAGAATACCTTCTAGTTGAGGTCCAATCTTAGTTATTTATCTTGTACTGAAGCTGGATACCTATTTGAAGTTGTAAGGCCTCTGATTGGCCTTCCAGTTTTGAGAGCTTGCCTTTAGTTAGATTGGGAGCTCACTTCCATGCAAATTAAGGGCTTCCCCATGTGAAAATCTTAACTTTAGTCAGTTTTGCCTTCAGAGGTAAGGGGAGGTCATGTTTGACAAATTTAATCAAATTTCTTGAGGAGGTAACCAGGAGTGATGATGAAAGTAATGCATTGATGTGGTCTATATGGAATTTAGCAAAGCTTTTGATAAGGTCCTTCATGGCAGACTGGTGAAGAAATGAAAGGCTGATGGGATCCAAGGCAAAGTGGCATATTGGATCCAAAATTGGCTGAGGTGCTGGAAGAAGAGGGTGATGGTAGATGGATGTTTCTGTGACTGGAAGTCTGTTTTCCAGTGGGGTTCTGCAGGGTTCAGTGCTGCGGCCCTTGCTATTTGTGGTGTACATTACTGATCTGCACTTAAATGTAGGGGGTATGATCAAGAAGTTTGCAGATGACTCAAAAAAATTGGAAGGGTGATAAATAGTGAGGATAGCCACAGACTGCAGGAGGATATCAATGGACTGGTCGGGTGGGTAGAAAAATGGCAAATGGAATTCCACCTGGAAAAGTGTGAGGTAATGCACTCGGGGAGGGCTAACAAGGCAAAGAATTACATTATGAATGGTAGGACTCTGGAAAGTACTGAAGATCAGAGGGATCTTGGAGTGCATATCCATAAATCCCTGATGGTAGCAGGGCAGGTAGATAAAGTGGTTAAGAAGACATATGGGATACTTGTCTTTATTAGCCAAGACATAGAATACAAGGGTGGGGAGGTCATACTGGAACTGTATAAAAAGTTTGTTAGGACACAACTGGAGGATTGCATGCAGTTATGGTCACCACATTATAGAAAGGATGTGATTTCACTGGAGAGGGTGCAGAGAAGATTTACCAGGGTGCTGCATGGGTTAGAGTGTCTGAGCTATGAGGAAAGATTGGATAGGCTGGAGCTGTTTTCTTTGGAGCAGTGAAGGTTGAGGGGGGGGACCTGATATAAGTATATAAGATTATGAGGGACATAGGTAGGATGTATAGGAAGGCACTTTTTCCATTAGTAGAGGGGTCAATAGTGAGGGGGCATGGATTTAAGGTAAGAAGTAGAAGACTAAGTGGGGAGTTGAGGTGAAACTGTTTTACCCAGAGGGTGGTGGGAGTCTGGAATTCACCACCTGAAATGGTGGTTAAGTGAGAAACCCTCGTAATATTTAGGAGGTATTTAGATATTCATTTTTACTGCCATAGCCTCCAGGGCTATGGGTCAAGCACTGGAAAATGGGATTTATATAGTCAGATCATTGGTGACTGGCATGGAAATGGGCCGACTGGCCCCCTTCTGAGCCGTAAAAGTCTATTAATCTATGAAAAAAAATCTTGGATCCTGTTTCCTGCCTCAGTGGTGAAAATTCAGTTCCTTGCTAAGGAAGCACACTCATTTGCACCACTGCATAGGTATACATGTCCAACAAGCAAGGAAACACATTCTTACAATAGATGGTGAGATGGAGCAATACCTAAACTGCACCTCAACTTCAATTTCCTGTCATTGCTTCAAAACCATGATGTCCTTACCTAACAAAAATCTGTCTCAGTCCTGAAAACTCCAATTGCCCCTGCATCACAGCCTTTACAGGGGTAGGGTGTGGAGAGAGATGACCAAATTTCTATTATCCTTCTATTATCTATTATCCTGATTTGGTTCCTAAATGCCAAACTCTAATTTTAATTTTATGCCTTAACTCTAAGGTTAGGATTGGAGTGTAATTTTCCAGAATTTTCATAACCAACCTGAATTTTTTTATTTGGTTTTTCCTCTCCCCAGCTGTGGGAAAGGGTTATCACATTTAAGTTCCAATATGGAGTTTGTGGAGCACATGCTCCTTCAAGACTGCAAAAGAGATATCCAGAACCTGAAAAGAAGTTAAACCCAATGTATATGCAAATATTAGGACAAAACCGGGCTGTCCTGAATATTGCTCGTATTGGGTGACAGTATACAGTAAATGTAGTGGCCTGATGTGCAGCGAGGGTTTCCTGGAGGCTACCAACAAAAATGGTAAAGTTTATAAAAAATACATACCTGTACATTGAGCCAACAGAGGTGCACTGCACAGTTGAATACTGTTGTCATTCCTTAACTGCCTCCTTCTACCCTCTTCCCATGCCACTACCCACCTCCACCCCCACCCCCATTGTTCCTGATAATTTCTTTCCTATTTTTTCCTGGTCATTTACTCTCATCATTTCCCCACTTCTCCAGGTCTCCTCCTCACTCCTAATGATATCCCTCCCTCTCCCAGGACCTACGCGAGCACCACTATTGACGACTTGATGGTCCCAAATTGAAATCTTCTTCACCACTGACCTGACACCCTGTAAATAAGATAATAGGCTTGCCTCAGGACTATTAGCTCTGGCACAGGGATCATTCTATGAGTCCAGCTCAAGCCAATAGGTTACACTGAACAAGTTCATAGGCGATTGGAAGGCACCTTTTTAGCAAAGTCCAAAGATACCGGAAAATACATAAATATTCTATGTTAATTTTTTTAAGATATTATGCAAATTAAGATAATATACACCTACACTTACCTATTAGCTTTCAGAAGTGCTTACCATGTGGTACTATGATCTGAAAAGGTTTGCTTGGATTTTTCAAGTTCCATAGGGTTAAACTACCATCTGAATGGCTACACATGAACTGTCTCCCTTCATGATGCCAGCTGACAGAATGGATGGCCTATAAGAAAATGTGAGTACATTATATTTTTGTGAGTAATAGATTATGCTTAATTGGTGTCTTTCAAACGATTTAATATTGATGTTACAGATTACTATATCCTTACACTTTACATTCAATATATAATGGTCAAATTAAATGTAATCCACTTACGCATATTAGAATACCTTTGACACCTATGCAGATTGATTGTGCTAAATAATCCATTTCATTAAACTCTAATAGATATGAAATTATATTGTCTATAGATTGAAGCAATATGCCATCGTTGGTTTTTCAACCTAGGCCTCCATTTTATACCTAATTTTATCAGTCTGCAGGTTAGATGTTCCTCTGCATATCCACCCTCCAAAATCTTGAGCACGTATCCAGGTCTTTTCTTGTTTATCTTCTTCAGTTCAGGGGACGGGTGCCCTAATACATGCACCTCTACCTGGTTAAAACTCTGCCTGTATACTCAATTGCTGAACTATGCTGGGAGCCTGCACTTATTTGGGGCACAGGCCAGTATCATCAATCTGGCAAATCCTAGAATAGAACAGGGGACATAGACCTGACATAATGGCCAGCATCTTAAATTTTTTAAAAATACTTGTGGCTCGGAAGTAGTTCAGAGAAGTTTCACTAGGTTCATTCTGGAGATTAAGGGGTTGTCTTAGGAGGAAAGATTGAGCAACCTGGATCTATTTGAGTTTAGCAAAATGAGAGATAAATTCATCAAAACATACATGATTCTAAAGGGGTTTGACAGGGTAGATGCTAAGGGTATTCCCTCATGAGGTATTTAAAATAAGGGGCAGTTTCAAAATAAGAGGTCTCCCATTTAAGACAGGAATGAGGAAGAACTGCTTCTTTCAGAGGGTCTTTAATCTTTGGATTTCTGTACCCCAGAAAAGAGTGGAGGTTGAGTCATTGCAAGCTGAGTTAGTCAGATTTTTGTCCTATAAGGGAGTTAAGGGTTCGGAAGGCAGACCAGAAAGTGGAGTTAAGGCCACAATCAGATCAGCCATGAATTTAGTAATTGGTGGAGCAGGGCTTCAGTTGACAAACGGCTAAATCTACTCCTCTTTATGTTCTTAGAACTATAATGGAGGAGGCTGTTTGGCCCATCGAGTACTGACTCTCTGAAGGAGCATTTTACCCCAGGCCTCCCTCCTGGGTGATTATCCTGGAGGTGCCAATTAAGAGGCCAGCTCTCGGTCCACCGGTTTGGTTCTTGCATTTGCAAGTCTAATTGAAGGGGCTGGGGCAGGAATGGATTGGGTTTGCTCAGTCCACTCTGAGTATTGCATTGTAATTTTAAGAGTGGAGTAAAAAATCTTTTAAAAATCTGTTCTTTAAAAAGAAAATAGGGGATAGCGGGGCACTGGCGCTCCAGGATCAGGACTGCAAGAGCATTGTTTAATAGGATTCAACTCAGGTGGTAAATTGAAACAGAGGCACAAAGGCTTCTTGCTGGCAGAGTTTATTGACTTGTCCAATATCAACACCTTTCGCTCAAATTAGTGTCCCAACTATCCCTTATTTTCTTTTTAAAAGAACAAACTTTAAAAAAAAGTTTTTTACTGCATCCTTAAAGTTACAACACCAATGCTCAGAATGGACCAGGCAAACTCAAATCTATTCTTTACTCACTCCAAAAACCAAATTCAAATTCCAGTTGAATCCAATTCATGGTCCTCACAAGGGAGACAAACAAGTTCCAAGCTGATAAGATAAGACACTGCATCCATCTCGTTCTTGATCTGACAGTTGATCCTATTTTTAGGTGTTCAAATACCCAACCCGTTACCCTTCACAATGTAATTGACATTAACAAACTTTAACAATGTAATTGACAAGACATTGACAAGCACTTCCTCCTTGAGGTGCCCTCCTGGTGCTCCAATTCCCTCCCACAGTCCAAAGATGTGCAGGTTAGGTGAATTGGCTAAATTGTCCTTTTGAGGGCGATTTTACCATTTTTTGTCTAAGTGCTGGGTGGATTTGAAACTGGGAGGGTTTCAGATCCGTCTTTTGGGCCTGTTTTCAGGCCCCTCCATAAACACACTGCCTGCAAAATTTTGAGCAAGTCCATTGCTCGCTGCAGAAGCCTGTGGGCGGGGCTTAACATGGCCGAAAACCTGCAGAGGGAGGTAGGGCGCTTGTGCAGGCCTCTGATGCTGCAGATGCACATTCGCAGTAGCAAGGGCCTGACAGAAAAGAGAGCGCTGTCAGGCCCGTTAGTGCAGGAAGCATGAAGCAGCTCCCCGTCTCCTGCAATCGCGGAGGCCCACGGCCTGAGATACAGCTCCTGCCGCCCAGACCAATCGTGGACTCCCCTCCCCCATCAAGCGTGGACCCGCCACCCTCCCCCCACTGAGTGCTGCAGAGTGGCAGCGGGCCCCCTCTCCCTTCATCCCTCTCTCCATCGATCCCTGCAGAGTGCCTGCAGGCCCCCTCTCCCCATTAGCCCCTCCCCATTAGCCCCTCCACTGGCCCCTCCCTGATTAGCTCCACCCAGAGGGCATTGCCCATATGCTGGGGTGGCATTGCCAGTCTGGCACTGCCCAAGGGACAACCCCTCCCTTGCCTGCAGCCACTCTTGGGGGGTGGGGGGAGCGTGCCCCAATGGCCTCCGGTATCACCAACGAGGCCAAGTTGAATGCCCCTCAGTCATGGGGAGCTCTATTCCTCGCCGGCAAGAACCTTTCCAGGCTAGGTCATTAAGGGGGCTGAACCCGGACCTTTTGAGTGCCAGCCTCGCTAAGCAGATGTAAAACAGCATTAAAATAAATTTACACATATTAACCTGCCTCTCACCCATTTCCTGCAAAAGGCTGACCATGCCTGAAATCTGCCGTTCGTCGTGAAAACCGGTGCCAATTGCGCTAAGTGCTTTATGCCCCACTTTACCACCATGTCAAACCTGAAAACGGGCACAATGCGATGGTAAAATCACCCCCTTTGTGTCTCAAGATTTCTAGGTTTGGGGGATTAGTGGGGTAAATGCATGAGGTTACAATGATGGAGGGTGGGACTCAGGGACAATACTGCTGTAGTGGGGAGATAAGAACAGGCCTCATACAACACCCTGGCCATCTACCGGCGAGCTGACCCCAAATGAGTGTCAGGTTTTGGTCTCTGCAGGGGGATACCTGGAAGATTCTGGCGGCATCTCCAATCAGCTCACAAATGGGAATTTAATTAGTCAAATTCACAAACCTGCTGCTGCTCAGCAGATAGCTGATGTCAGTGATGATCTGCCTTCCGCAAGGTTCTTCGGAGGCAGGTATGCATTGGACTGCTGACCAATCGGATAAAGAACATACAACAATCTTTATAGAATTTATTCATAGAATCCCTACAGTGCAGAAGTAGGCCATTCAGCTCAAGTCTGCACCGACTCTCCAACAGAGGATCCCCCCCCCCCCCCCTCCCCCCCCACCACCACCACCATCATCATTGCAACCTCATGCATTTACCCTGTTAATCCCCCTAACCTAGACATCTTGGAACACAAAGGGACAATTTAGCATGGCCAATCCACCTAACCTGCACATCTTTGGACTGTGGGAGGAAACTGGATCACAAGGAGGAAACCCATGCAGATAGTGGGAGAACGTGCAACAGAGAACAGTCACCCAAATTGGAATCGAACCCGGGTCCCTGGCGCTGTGAGGCAGCAGTGCTAACCACTGTGCCGCATTTTGCCTGATAAACAATGGCTCAATTTTGACCCAAATAAATCATAATATTACCTTTTGAAAATATCTGTGGGAATCCAAGTAAGTCTATCCTAGTGTTAAATCAGATAGAGCCTACCTGCAAAGAAACTTTACACCTTTCATCCTGCAAGGTGAAAGCAAGCAGCAGTAATAATACTGCCTTCCAAATATGAAACATCATGACATTTTTGAAAAGTTTTGAATGATGGTTCCTTGATTTATTAAAATCTCTGTGGCAAAATTGATTTTACCTGGATTCCAATTTTTAAACTTGTGTTTCTGTACTACTAAATTAACACAATAAGAGGTTATCTCCAGATTGTGTCCTTTTTAAAAAGAAAACATGAGCCATAATCCTGAGACTCGATATTTTCCTCAAGGTGCAAGTTTGTTTTAGCTCATACTTATAATTTAAAGTGATTAACAGCTACCCAGCACAATCTTAAACATTTCATTCATTATCAGAAATGGCTCCTTGCAACATTTGTGGATCAAGAGTATTATTCAATTCTATTTGCACAGTAGAGGGCAGTCAGACAGATATTTGGGAACCTCATGTCAAAAGAATAGAGAATAGAAAAATAAATGAAATGAACTTGCGGTTATATAACGTATTTGACAACTTCAGGATGCCCCAGTCCTGCTACATAGCCAATTAATGACTTTGTTAAGTGTAGTCAACATTTTAATATACAAAAACACAGCAATCAGTTTGTGCACAGTAAGGTTCCACAACAGAAATGAGTTGAATGACCAGATGTTCTGTTTTATTGATGATGTCTGAAGGATAGGAATATTCAGGAATCCCTTGAAGAATGAGGTGGGACATTAGTAGATTCCAGTCTTGTTATTAAAAATTCAGTGGGGAGAACCCCCCACACTGCCCTGGTTGTCTTTCTCCCAATGACAGAGTTTCAGATTGCAACTCGCAGCAACAGGTTACCAGTGTATTAACACAAATCAGCTTAGCTTTGATGGGTTAAGTTAGATTAAATGGTCTTCTATATTAGGATCCACTTTAACAGAGAAAGAGTATTGGGTTTATTTAATAAACTATAGGGAAATGTATATTCCTACTTCAGAAATCACCCAATCTTCATTAATCATCATCTTTTTTCGGCTTCTCCCATTTACTTGGGGTCACCACAATGTTGGTTGATCACGTTTTTCCATCTCCTCCCATCAGTCACTCATTCCTCTTCCAATCCTGTTGTGTTTAAGCCTCTTGCCACCACATCCTTTCATCTGGTGTGAGGGCTTCCTTTTCCCCTTCTTTTTGGCAGTCTCATCTCCAACACTTGCTACATCACATTTCCTCTCCGCAACAGATGCCCAAACCATTTCAATGACTTATCAGCTATACGCTTCAATGCTCCCACAATCGTCATTGACTCCATGATGTGCAGATTCAGAATTTTGTCTTTTCTCATTATTCCACACACCCATCTCAGTATTTACATTCCATTAGCATCCAAGTTTCTGCACTATATAACAAGGCCAGTCTGACAACTGTCTTGTAGATTCTTCCTTTTACTTAGTTTCAGCGATACTTTTTTGTCACATAACACTCCACTTCTTCCAACTACTCGAAGTAGAACTAATCCTTTGCTTAATTTTCATTTCCATGCTTCCATCTTCTGGCACCATTGACCACCGGTTCTCAAAGCCATTCACTTTCTCCAAGTCTTCACCCTAATCTTTACACATTCCCTGTGATCCTCTTCCCTCGGCTCAAACTGATAGTCCATAAATTGGATCTTTGGTCTAGTCATCTTCATACTTCTCTCTTTTACTGCTTTCGTCCAGTTCTTCAGATACTTGATCATGTTCCCATCATCCCCATCACAGAGTTCATTATCATCTGCCAACATCTCACATCTTTGACTATTTACCTACTGTTTCACTTGCTCATTTAGAACATACATGACAATCAGGAAGACAAAGGGCTGAGACAACATCTGTAGCGAGAAACAGAGTTACATTTCAGGTCATAATGACCTTCCTGCTGAGTATTTCCAGAATTTTTGTTTTTATTTTGATTTGGTTTTTGAGGAAGAGGACGGGTTCAGTGCTGATTCTTGGTGTTTGGCTACAAAACTCTCAATGTACCCCACACTGCTGCTTACTCTTGTCTGGCACTCCTTGTAAAAGTCATGTGTACTTCTCAGGACTCGAAGAATTCTAGCACATTCCCAGGCAGCATGTCATAAACTTTCTTTAGATCAAACAATGCTTTACAATGAACTATCGGTCAAACTGGTGCATTCGCCATGGCAATGTTTCTGCCAATCAGAGTCCACTTGCCAACCAATCAACACTCTCTTTTCATACAGTATAAATTGTTGTTTTCCCTTTATACTGGCATACTTGTGAAGTGTCCTGATGAGTGCAAGATAAAAGCTTCGATATGCCTTTTTTTTCGCAATACTCATTAATATGCTTGACATAAATAAATCACTTAAGTCCAAAATCTTTAGGTGGGATTTTCTGGTCCTGCCAGCAGATTTTTGGCTGTTCTCCAAATATTCCGGCCCTGCCCATGCCAATCCTCACACTGATGGGACCAGAATTCCCCTCTTTATGTCTTGTTTTTATTCAACCTACCTTCTATAAACAGGTGAAATCATGTGATGACACAGTATTTTGATTTTCAGTTTATATAGTAAGATTTCTATGGTAGCTTATTCATGGAAAAAAAACGGATGTATTTTACAGCAGAGAGGACATTAAATCTGCTTACATGAGTGAACAGTGATAATTAACTCGAGAATATCCCAGAATTATGACAACTACATTAAAGCCCCACTTATGTCAGTTATACAGATGCTACATCTATATAAGGTCTAATTAGATGCAATTTCTGTGTAGCTTTTAAAGCAATACACGAGACATGAGAACCTGGAAATGGAATTCGGCTTCAAATTCAGCTTAACCACTGTAGTTATCCTAGAATATAATGAATCTCTCATTTTACGAAGTATTTTAGATCTATTGTGCATTATTCAAAAAAAAATTCCATGACAATAAACTTTAGCTAGAGGCCGTTTTCCTGAAAACAAATAGTGTGTCAACCACTGGATACTGCAAAGGCTATGGGTCCTGACAATATTCTTGCAATAATACTGAAGACTTGGGTTTCAGACCTTGCTACATCCCAAGCCAGTACTGCTGGTATCTACCCAGCAATGTGGAAAATTGTCCAGGTGTGTCCTGTACATAACAAGCAGGACAAATCCACCCTGGCCAATTACTGCGCCATCAGTCTACTATCAATCATCAGTAAAGTGATGGATGGAATAGGTCACCAACAGAACTTTCAAGCGACATGTGCTTAGCAATAACCAGCTCAATGATGCTCAGTTTGGGTTCGACCAACGTCACTCAACTCCTGATCTCATTATAATCTTGGTTCAAACATGGAATAAAGAGCTGAATTCCAGAGTTGAGGTGAGTATCTGCCCTTAACATCAAGGCAGCACTTGACCAATTATGGCATCAAGGAACCCTGGCAAAACTGGAATCAGAGAAAAGACTCTGTACTGATTAGAGATATATTTGGCACAAAGGAAGATGGTTGTGGTGGTTTGAGGTCAATTATCTCAGTTCCAGAACATCACTGCAGGAGTTCCTCGGGGTAGAGTCCTAGGCACAACCACCTTCAGCAGTTTCATCAATCACCTTCCTTCCATCATAAGGTCAGAAGTGGGGGTGTTCGTTGATGATTGCACAATGTTCAGCACTTCAGGTACTGAAGCAGTCCATGTCCAAATGCAGCAAGAGCTGGACAATATCCAGGCTTAGGCTGACATTGTAGGGATTCTATGATTCTATGAAATGTTACTTGTAAAGTAACATTTCATAGAATCCCTACAATGCAGAAAGAGGCCATTCGGCCCCTCAAGCCTGCACCAACAACAATCCCATCAAGCCCTATCCCCGTAACCCCACATCTTTATCCTGCTAATCCCCCTGACACTAAGGGACAATTTAGCACAGCCAATCAACCTAACCCACACATCTTTGGAAGTGGGAGGAAACCGGAGCACCCGGAGGAAACCCACACAGACACGGGAAGAACCTACAAAATCCACACAGTCACCCAAGGCCGAAATTGAACCCGGATCCCTGCTGCTGTGAGGCAGTAGTGCTAACCACTGTGCCACCCAGTGCCAAGTAATGACAAGACAGAATCCAACAAGAGAGAATCTAAACATCACCCCTTGACATTCATTGGCATTACCTTCACTGAATCCCCTACTTTTAACATTTTGGAGGTTACCATTGACCAGAAACTGAACTAGACCAGCCATATAAATACAGTGGCTACAAAAGCAGATCAGAGACTAGGAATATTGCGGCGAGTAACTCATTTCCTGACTCCCTGAATCCTGTCCAGCATACACAAGGCAGAAGTCAACAGATGAAATACTCTCCACTAGCCTGGATGAATGCAGCTCCAACAACACTCATGAAGCTTGACACCATCCAGGACAGAGCAGCCTGCTTGATTGGCACCCTTTCACATTCACTCCCTTCAGCATCAATGCACAGTGGCAGCAGTGTGCATCATCTACGTGATGCACTGCAGGAACTCACCAAGGCTCTTTAGGCAGTACCTTCCAAACCCAGTGATGTTGTGGGACTGAGATAATTGACCTCCAACCACCATAACCATCTTCCTTTGTGCCAGGTATGACTCCAACTAGTACAGCGTTTCCTCTGATTTCCATTTATTCTAGTTTTGCTAAGGCCCCTTTTAATGCCACACTTGGTCAAGTGCTGCCTTGATGTCAAGGTTAGACACTTTCACCTCACCTCTGGGATTCAACTCTTTTGTCCATGTTTGAATCAAGGTTGTAATGAATTCAGGAGTTGAGTGACACAGGTGGAACCCCCACTAAGCAACTGAAGCCACTGCCTTTTATGTTCTCTATATTCTCCAGATAAAAATTGAGACCAATGTCTCAGGTCAGGCACCAGACTGCAACCATGGTTCACAGTAAATGAGAATAGCTCCCTCTCCCTTGTTTGCTGATCAAATGTCAGTGTACTGCTTGAAATAGCAAATAACTGACAAGCTACAGGTACCGACCAAACATAAACACTGCACCCGTTGTCTTGCAGATGTGTCACCCAGTGGTCTATTGTTAAATGCTTAATAGGAAATTGTCAATAATATAATTTTTGCTGAGTACATCAAAGGAAAACCATCATCAGCACCTGTCTACGCATCAGACAGGACTAAAGAATTTGGAATTACAAAGAATATCGCTGACATAACCATTGCTGTCAGGAGGGAAACTTGGGTTCTGGGATATGTCTTCCTTTAAAAAATTATATGTTGAAGTGGCACAAATCTGGTGTCAGGAAACACAATGGCCTCAATATTAACCATTCACCATGAGTGGAGCAGGGTTGGGGAGGGAGGAATGGGGGAAGAGTTAAAAAATGTAATCCATGAAGAGCAACCCCAATCTACCACACAAGTGCCTGCTGCTTGTCATATGATGGCAGATACTGAGGCACAAGTCACTAAAATGGCATGGTAGGAATAGATCAGGAAATTATATGCCTGTCAATTTAACCTCGGTGGTAGGGAAGTTAGTAGAAAGAATTCTGAGGGACTAAATATATCTGGAGTTGGATGGATATGATTAATCAGTGGTAGTCAGCACAGATTTGTTAGGGAAAGGTCGTGTTTGACAGATTTAATCCGTTTTATTGAGGCGGTAACCAGAAATGTTAACGTGGGTAATGCATTGATGTGGTCTATTGGGACTTTAGCAAGGCTTTTGATAAGGTCCCTCATGACAAACTGGTCAAGAAATTAAACGCCATCGAGATTCAAGACAAGTAACACATTGGATTCAAAACTGTCTAAGAGGCAGAAAGCAATGGACGATGGTAGAGGGATGTTCCTGTGACTGGAAGTCTGTTTCCAGTAGAGTTCTGATGTGGAGATGCGGCATTGGACTGGGGTGAACACAGTAACAGTTTTAACAACACCAGGTTAAAGTCCAACAGGTTTATTTGGTAGCAAATACCATTAGCTTTTGGAGCGCTGCTCCTTCGTTAGATGGAGTGGAAATGCGCTCTCAAACTGTTTGAGAGCACATTTCCACTCCATCTGACGAAGGAGCAGCGCTCCGAAAGCTAATGGTATTTGCTACCAAATAAACCTGTTGGACTTTAACCTGGTGTTGTTAAAACTGTTACTGTGTTCACTCCAGTAGAGTTCAACAGGGTTCAATGCTGGGGCCCTTGCTATTTATGGTGCATATTAATGATTTCAACTTAAATGTAAGGGGTATGCTCAAGAAGTTCACGGATGGCAAGAACGAATAGTCAGAAGGATAGATGTAAATTGCAGGAGGATATCAATGGACTGGTCAGGTGGGCAGAGAAATGGCAAATGGAATTCAACCCAGAAAAATGTGAAGTGATGCATTTGGGGAGGGCTAATCAAGGCAATGGATTACATTATGAATGGTAGGACCCTGAATAGTACTGAAGATCAGAGGAGTCCTGACAGATCCCTGGAGGGGTTGGGCAGGTGGTTAAGAAGGCATGTGTCTTACTTGCTTCTATTAGCCGAACCTTAACATATAAGGGCAGGGAGATCATGTTGGAGTAAAGGCAAAATACTGTGGATGCTGGAATCTGGAACATAAACAAAAATGGTGGAAAATCTCAGGAGGTCTGACAGCATGTATGAAGAGAGAATAGAACCAATGTTATGAGTCAGGATGACCCTTCCTGACTCGAAACATTGGCTCTATTCTCTCTCCACAAATGCTGTCAGACCTGCTGAGATTTTCCTGCATTTTCTGTTTTTGTTTGAGGTCATGCTGGAACTGTATAAAACGCTGTTTAAGCCACAACTGGAGTATTACCTGCAGTTCTGGCCACCACATTATAGACAGGATATGATTACACTGGAGGGGGTGGAAATGGAGATTTACCAGGATGCTGCCTGGGCTAGAGGGTCTGAGGTATGAGGAAAGATTGGATAGGCTGGGGCTGTTTTTCTGGTAGCAGAGAAAGTTGAGAGGAGACCTGATAGAAGTGGCCTCCTTCTGTGCTGTAAACGTCTATAAATATATGAAACTGAGGGTAGCAAAGGCGCAGAACATACTCTAGGCAGTGGACTTCAATGTCTATTAACAAGAGTGGCTCGGTAGCACCTGAACAGACCGAATTGGCCCAGTCCTAAAGGACATAGCTCTCAGATAGTGTCTGTGGCGGTTGGTAAGGGAACCAACAAGAGGGAAATCCTTGACCTCATCCTCACCAACCTGCCTGCTGCAGATGCATCTGTCCAGGACAGTATTATTGGGAGTAACCACCGCACAGTTCTTGTGGACATGATGTCCTGTCTTCACATTGAGGATTTGCTCCACTGAGTTGCATGGCACACCACTATGCTAAATGTGATAAAATTTCGCACAGAGCTAGCAACTTAAGACAGGGCAACCGTGTGGCACTGTGAACCATCAGTGGCAGCAGCATTGTGCTTAGCCACAATTTGTAACCTCAAGGTCTGGCAAATCACCCGCTCTGCCATCACCATGCCAGGTGATCAACTGTGGTTCAATGAAGAGTGCAGGAGTCTATGCTAGGAGCATCACCAGGCATACCTGCAAATGAGATGCTAACCTTGTGAAGCTACAACACAGGCTTACTCATGTGTCAAGCAGCACAAGCAGTAAGCGATTCCACAACCAATGGATCAGATCCAAGAACTGCAGTCCTGCCACTTTCAGTTATGATTGATGGTGGACAATTAAACAATTCACTTGAGGCCATGGCTCCACAAATATTGCTATCCTCACTGATTGGGGAGTCTTGTATATCAGTGAAAAAGACAGAGTGAAGCATTTGCAGTCATCTTCAGCCAGAAATGTTGCATGGATGATCCACCTTGGCCTCTTCTGGAGGTCCCCAGCTTCACAGATGTCAGTCTACAGCCAATTTATTTTATCCCATGTGATATCACGAAACAGCTGAAGGCACTGGATACTTCAGAGGCTACGGGCCTTGACAACACTTTGACAATAGTACTGAAGATGTGCTCCAGAACTTACCGCACCCTGAACCATGGTGTTGCAGTATAGCTGTAACATTGGCATCTCCCCGTCAATGTGGAAAATTGCCCAGGTACGTCCTGTACACCATTCCGAACAAGGCATCCTATTTGATTGGCATCCCTTCCACAAACATTCACTACCTCCACCACTGAAGCACAGTGGCAGCAGTGTGTACCATCTGCAAGACTCACTGCAGGAACTCACCAAGCCTCCCCAGACAGCACCTACTAAAACCACAGCTGCTACCATCTAGAAGGACATGGGGAGCGGACGCATGCGAACATCACCACTTGGAGGTGCCCCTCCAAGTCACTCAATATCCTGACTTGGAAACATTCCGTCACAGTCACAGGGTCAAAATCCTGGAACTCCATCACTCACAGCACTGTGGGTGTACCTATACCACATGGACTGCAGCAGTTGGAGCAAGTAGCTGACTACCACTTTCTCAAGTGCAATTAGAGATGAGCAATAGGTGATGGCCTATCCAGCAATGCATACATGCCATGAATGAATTTTTTAAAATATAGAAATTTGAAGGATGATTTGACTGAGATTTCTAGGGTTTTTCAAAAGAAATGATAGGGTATATAGACAGAACATTTTCCACTGTTAGGGTGCAGGAGTGGTCATCTGAGCTAACAGGAAATAACTTTAAAATCAGAGCAGGGAGAGAAGTTAGGCCACCTTGCTCATGAAAAAAACTGGTAGAAACATGAAACTGTCTCCCTCAAAAAAGTGGTGGATACGAAGTAAATTAACAATTAGACACAGATTTTAAAACATTTGCAGCCAGGCAGGTGGATAGAGTTAAGATACAGACCATCCATCATCTCATCAAACACAACAGGCTAGAGAGATTGGAAGTCTGCTCTTGGTACTTTGTTTCTGAAACAAAAATAGTTGTAGTCTTGACAATATAGATATGATTTTTTGACAAGAAAACTAGTGGGTGAGACTGGTATTCAGAATTTTGGTTTTCAAGGTGTCTTTATCTTAGATTAATAATACTCTAATGTAAACAGAACATTAACTAAAATCAATAGCACCATGTCAATACTATAGGCACCGTGATGTTTAAAATACTAAGATAGTGAATACATTTTTTACTTATATGAAATTATAAATAAAACAAACCATCATGTTGATCATAGTATTAATAAGATGGCTGAAACTACTATTGGTGATCTTTCATATTATTCTACTGGCAGTTTCATGCCATTGCATCTATATTTTAAGAGACCATTAAAAATGTAAGAACAATATTTGATTTCTGAAACCAGAAACTTCATCTCACCCGAGTGGATTAACATATTTAGTATTCAGCATCAATCTTACAGCTATTTGTGGATTTAATTTTTTTTATTCATTCATGAGATGTGGCTGGGCCAGCATTTATTGTCCATCCCAAATTGCCTTTGACAGAGTGGCTTGCTCGGCCATTTCAGTGGACTGCTAAGAGTCAATCATATTGCTATCGGTTCGGAGTCACATTTAGGCCAGACCAGGTAAGGGTGGCAGATTTCTTTCCCTAAAGGACATTAGTGAATCAAATGGGTTTTTACGACAATTGACAATGTTTCATGGTCATCATTAGACTTTAAGTCCAGACTTTTTTTTATTGAATTCAAATCTCACCATCTGTTGTGGCACGATTCAAACCGAGGTCCCCAGAGCATTACTCTGGATCACCAGTCCAGTGACAATACCACTATGCCACCGCTTCCCCAAGCTTTGGGCCACACTATAAATAGCCAAAAATAATGAAAAGATTCCTAGGCCCTACACCCTGACCATGCCAGATTTTCTGGGATTAATCTCACTTAAATGTTGTGGTGGTGCTCCCAGTGCAGCAACATTCAAGAGATATTATTATGGCAGACAATGACTGAAGCAAAATTCAATTTCCTGCGTCTCTTTTTGCTTGCAGCAGACAAAATAATGGGTAATTAAACCCAATGGGCAATCCCGAATTTGCATGCAAATAATGGATCAGCCTAGCACCAGCCATCTACTTCATAGAGATTGAAGTTGAATTAATGCACAAAATGATTTTGATGCAATTGTCATGCATGCCACTTCATGACATCACCAATAATGGGTGAATGAATCTCAGGAATGTCCAAAGAAAACTGCTAACAGGTGCTTCAAGTGTAATCCAAAGTATCATTATGCAATTAACTGCCCAAAGCAGAGGCAAGGCCCTCAAAACACAGTATACCACAGAGAATTTTGAGACAGGATGAAGATAATAATGAATCCCAACAAATGATACTAACCACAAGAAGTTTTTATCTTGTGATGACTGTGTTAGTCACAGACTCCTTTAAATGCACAGTGCTAGATACTACTTGCATTTCCTCATATGTTACCTTGATTCACTATGTAGTGAGGACCAATACAAGGTTAAGGAATATAATGCCTACTTTAGGTTCAGTGATGAGAATACATTGAGGCAATTAAAGAGAGCTGTAATTCCATGTAAAATGGCAAAGTTTTTGACTGATAATGGAGGGAAATTTTCCAATGACAAGTTCAGAAGTATGAGACAAAATGAATCTAATGGTAATGAATACCACAGCTGAAAATCCTTTCAGCACTGAATCCGTGAAAGAAATCATACAGTAATTAATGAAATGATGCATAAAATTTTAGTTGATCAACTAAACAACAAGTTGATAACTGCAAGTTGACAACTGTCCTGGAAGTGAAGCATCTGGTCGAATCTGAGTGCCCAAGGTGTTCAGGAAAGATAGAGAAGGAAAGAGGAATGGTAACAATAAAAAAAAAACAAAGTGTTGAAAATCTGAAGGGAAAGCAAAAGTGATTAGAAAGGCTAAGAAAGGGTATTAAGAAACAACGCTCATTAAATAAAGAGCAATAGTGAAGAATTTTATGCAACACGTTAAAAGTAAAAGGACAGTTAAGTAAAAGGATAGTTAAAAAATAAATAAATAGCTCACCTTCTTACCATTATTACTGACATTGTAACTGTGTCATCATAATAGCTGAGGTGGTTTTACTTTTGTTCTCAGCCAGAGCCACTAAAGGAGACCATTTAACAGATTACCTCTGAACCAGTTTTCTGAAAGAGCTATCTGTTAGTTCCAGTCACCTGCTTTTTCACCACACCTTTTAACATTTTTATTTCAAATGTTTATGAACATATGTGTTAAAAGCCATTATAGATTCTATTTTCATCACTGGGCTGATTATTTTCAGGGTGGCTAATCAGTTTCTGGGGCTCTCTTTGTGGGATAGAACATAGAACATAGAACATAGAACATTACAGCGCAGAACAGGCCCTTCGGCCCACGATGTTGCACCGACCAGTTAAAAAAAAAAACTGTGACCCTCCAACCTAAACCAATTTCTTTTCGTCCATGAACCTATCTACGGATCTCTTAAACGCCCCCAAACTAGGCGCATTTACTACTGATGCTGGCAGGGCATTCCAATCCCTCACCACCCTCTGGGTAAAGAACCTACCCCTGACATCGGTTCTATAACTACCCCCCCTCAATTTAAAGCCATGCCCCCTCGTGCTGGATTTCTCCATCAGAGGAAAAAGGCTATCACTATCCACCCTATCTAAACCTCTAATCATCTTATATGTTTCAATAAGATCCCCTCTTAGCCGCCGCCTTTCCAGCGAAAACAATCCCAAATCCCTCAGCCTCTCCTCATAGGATCTCCCCTCCATACCAGGCAACATCCTGGTAAACCTCCTCTGCACCCTCTCCAAAGCCTCCACATCCTTCCTGTAATGTGGGGACCAGAACTGCACACAGTACTCCAAGTGCGGTGATATCCCACTTCCAAGAGTTGCAGGCCGATGGGAGCCCCCATCGTTAGGGAGCCCCCTAATGTTAGAAATGCTCCCCAGCTCACTCCTGGGAGCATTTCTAACATTATGAGGGCAAAATGCTAATGATTAAACATCGAAACCCTAAATTTTTCTGAATTCTATTTATTTTACAGTTTTACCTTTTAGCATATTCATCCTTTGCTTATGCTTTCTTCGAAAATATATATTAGATTTAACCTGACATCTATTTGTCCAATCTATTAATCTATTCTTTTGAAGTTGTTTACAATCTTCTTCACTTAAGATTTGTTTTATTCTTACACAGGCATCACTGGTTAGGCCAGCATTTATTGCATATCCCAAATTGCCCTTGAAAAGATGGTGGCGAGGCGTCTTTTTGAACCACTGCAGTCCATGTGGCGTAGGTACACCCACAGTGCTGTTCGGAAGGGGGTTCCAGGGTTTTGACCCAGTGACTGTGAAGGAATTAGAGCTCCAAGTCAGGATGGTGTATGACGTGGAGGGGAACTTGCAAGCAGTGATGCTTCCAAGCATCTGTTGCTCTTGTCCTTTTAGGTGGTTAAGATGTCAGGTTTAGGAAGTGCTGTCGAAGGAGCCTTTGAGTTCCTGCAGTGTATTTTGTAGATAGTGCACACTGCTGCCACTGTGCGCCAGTGATGGAAGAGTAAATGTTTAGATGCTTAAAATGGTGGATGGCCAATCAAGCACACTACTTTGCCTTGGATGGTGTTAAGCTTCTTGAGTGTTGTTGGAAGTTGCACTCATTCAGGCAAGTGGAGAGTATTCCATCACACTCCTTACTTATGTCTTATAGATGGTGGACATGTATTGGGGAGTCACCAAGTGAGTTCCTCACTGCAGAATTCCAAGTCTCTGACCCGCTCTGGAAGCCACAGTATTTATGTAGTCGGCCCAGTTCAGTTTCTGGTCAATGTTGTTTGTGCAGTTGCAAGTGTAATATTTTATTTCATCTACAAAAAACTTGATTATTTGCCTTCAAATCAGATAACGTATACTGTGAGAGGTGTCGGTGGTCTAGGGACAACTTGCTTTGTTATCTTCCCTTATTAGGTGTAATGTAGCAGAAATGGGAAATGCTATGGAAGAGCAATCAAAAGCACCTTGCATCATTCCACACTGTTGTCCAGGCAATTCTGGTTTGAGTTGCTTAATAACTTATTTAAAAGGTCTCTTGAGAATGAATGCTGAAATTAGCTCATTTTGTTTTATATTTCAAGTGACAGAAATGTCATTGTGTGTGTGTATATATACACACACATTTGATATCGTCACTTTCATTTCTTCTAGGATGTGGAACATATGTAAATAACTAAGTATTGTTAAACGAATTAACAGAAATGCTGCTTTCAATAGCAGATACAAAGTTGAGAAGTACCATGATACTTGCCAAAAAAAAGTTTGAATTCAGTGAGTTCTCAGAAATAAGTCCAGTTTAAGTGTGAATACAAAGTTCACCAAGAAAAGATGAAGGATATCTAATTTGGTATTCAGCAATAATACTTTATTCAAAATTAATCAGTTACACATATTAAATTAGAGTAATATTTATCATTTGAACTTTCTCGTTCAGTTTAATGCTAACCATGACCATTTAATTATAAGTAAATTCGAACCATACATTTTAGTTTGTAAACATACATAATCTCTATTATTTCAATGATTAGTTAGTCAAAAATTGCATCTGATGCTGTGACTAATTATTAAAATATCATGCTCACCCACATGTTATTAACACATTACCATTCTGGTCATACTTACACAAATTCTTAACCATCTAGATTGGATTTAGACAAGTGGATAAAAATTAGCCTCATTACTAATCCAAATTTGGATCTTTCAAATCTAAAATGAGTTCAAACTAATTAGATTATCCATCTAAAAGACCTTTCTAAATACACAAATGTTTTGCTACATCGTTTGCATACTAAAATGATCAGAGAGAAGACTATTCTGAAAATCTTGCTGTTCTCTATTTCCAAAATTATGACAGATTTACACTGCCTCATTAAAAACATCTGCATTTTGTATGCTGTGCTGCGATCTTATTATTCATGATCTTCTGTTTACTACTTGGTAAACTGTCCTTTAGGGCAATTTACCAAATGACATTTTTTCTTAGATGCAGAGCTCTGAGATGCAAAGTGATGTAGGTGTCCTCGTGCATGAATCTCAAAAGGCTAGTATGCAGGTACAGCAAATAATTAGGGAAGTTAATAGTCATTTGTTGCAAGAGGAATTGAATATAGAAGTAGGGAGGTTATGCTTCAGTCATACAGGACATTGGTGATACCATATTTGGAGTACTTTGCACAGTATTGATCCCCTTATTAAAGAAAGGACATAATTGCACCAGAAGCAGTTCAGAGAATGTTTACTAAACTAGAACCTGGACTGGGTGGCTTTTCATATGACGGAAGGTTGGTCAGGCTAGACTTGTATCCTTTAGAGTTTAGAAGAGTAAGAGGCGTTTTGATTGAAACATACAAGTTCCTGAGGGGTCTTGACAGGGTTGACGTGGAGAGGATGTTTCCTCTTGTGGGAGAACCTAGGGAACACTGTTTAAAAATAAGAGGTCGCCCATTTAGGGCAGGAATGAGGAGATTTTTTTTTCTTTTGGTCTTTGGAACTCTTCCTCAAAAGGTGGTGGAAGCAAAGTCTTTGAATTATTTTAAGGGAGAGATAGATAGATTTTTGATAAAGCAAGGGTGAAAGGATATTAGCAGTGGGTGGGGATGTGGAGTTGCGGTTACAGTCAAATCAGCCATGATCTTATTGAATGGTGAAGCAGGAAGGGCTGAATGGCCTAATCCTGCTCCTATTTTGTCTGTTTGTTTGTTTTCTTGAAACAATTCAGTACAGGCTACAGTCATCATTAGAAAGTTGCCAACTTTTATGCACAAGTCTAAAATCCTTAAAGCAGTTTATCACACCATTTGGACCAGGTATCGTGAATTGTGCAGTTCCAAAAATTGAAACTTTATAAAAGGTATTGATCAACCCAATCTAAATATCATTTAAAATTCACAAAAGGTGAATCTTGAATTCTTTAAAACTTTACTCACCTCATCGTAATAAAATCTGAAATCTGCCCTTTTTGATCTCATGTCCCACAACACAACTGTTCCACTTTCAAATCCTATGAGCAGCTGCAACATAAAATTGGAGGCATATTATCAATTTCAGATCAATATACTTCTGTCAAATCTAACTTGAATGTGCCAACACAATACATTGCATTTTTACATGTAAATGCTTGTGCTTCTTAGCTGCAGCACTGTGCATATATATTAGTGTAGAAACTTCAAAAGAAGAAAAACATCCGATAAATGCATATCACTTTATACTTACCGGTATTAAGTCTGTGTTGTGAGTCTGCAGAAGGGACAATCTTTTTAAATGTGGGATCCAATCACCATCTAATATATACAGCCATTAGAAATTCCAGGACAATGGAATATATTTTGTTGCAGTTTGATATTTAAAATAAGATGTGTTGCTAATACACAAGTTAAGATTTCTGAGATGACATGCGTATTGTAATTTTAAAAGTGAAATATCACTCCATCTATTTGCATTTTTCCAAAATTTGCTCATTTCGGATCAGTTCAGCAATATAAACCAAACAACCATTGGGCACAGTATTTCCAAAGCTGTTGGCATGTAATTGTAAATAACAGGCAATTGATAGGAATGAGGCATGCAGATAACATTTTAACAATAATGATAATTGTGAGATATAATGACTGCTATGCTTTTAAATAACAAATGTACACTTCCTTTAATTCAAATTCTGTTACATATGAGATGGGAATTCTCCCGGCCCCAGCACAGCAAGTTCGGAGACCGAGAAGAGTTGGAAGGGCTGCAGGAAAATAGCAGGATAACTGGCCAACATAATCCTGGAACAAATGTTTGGAAAAAACAAACAAATGGAATGAAACTTAACTACTGAAAATTATAGTACATCTGGTCATCTCAGAGTAATGTATGTATTATCTCTGCTTAGTGTATCAGCAACATGTCTTATTTTAAATATTCAGCTGTTACAACCTCTTCACTTTGGAAAGAAGGAACTCAAACAATGGCCTGCAGTGATATCTCATGGAGACGGACTTGAAAGCTCACCTCTAAGTATTTTTGTTTTCCTTTATTTGCATGCTAATCTTCATACTTATATTTTAGTTAATAACTTTATCACTTTTTACAAAAATAACTTGCAGCAACAGTTTTGTAATAAACTAAGCTTTAGCTTGTTTAAGACTTCTGGATTTTAAAAAATTGAACCAGTCATAAATTTAAAAGGTGGCTAAATACACGTGCACAAATTCTTAGTTCGTGGACCACTTTAAGGAAATGTTATTTACGTGGACGTAACACAATTAACAAGGTTCTAGGCAACCTAGGCTTCATAAATAGAAGAGCATAGAATAAGAAAGCAAGCAGGTTATGGCAAAGCTTTCTAAACTACTGGTTCAGCTTCAACTGGAGAATTTTGTCCAACTTGAGGCACCACACTTTAGGAAGGATGTGAAGACTTTAGAGAAGGTGCTGGAAATATTTACAATCATGAGATTAGGAGTTTCGGTCACGAGGATAGATTGGAGAAGCAAGAGCTCTCCTCCAAGGAGAGGACTGAGAGAGTTTTGACAGAGGTGTTCAAAATCATCAGGGGTCTGGATAGAGTGGATAAGGAGAAACGGTTCACATTAGCAGAAGAGCCAAGAAGCAGAAGATATCAATTTAAGGTGAATGGCAGAAGAACCAAAGATGACTTGAGGGAAAACTTTTTGTGCAATTGCTGATTAGGATCTCAAATGCATAGCATTCAAAGAGAGTGTGGTGGAGGACAGATTCATTTGTGGCTTTCAAAAGGATATTGGAAAATTAACTGAAGGTAAAGAATTTACAGCACTAAAGGGAAAGGCAATGGGATTATCCAAATTGCAGCATGGACACCATGGCCGGAACTTTACCACCTTACCCACCAGGAATCGGAGCGGGCGAGGGTCCAACAATGGAAATCTCCGTTGACCTCGTGCAAGAATTTCCGGTCTCGTTCGAGCAAGGCTGTAAAATCCCATCCATTAGCAGCCATTCTATGGGATGGATTTTATGCTCTACTGTTGGGAATTTGAAGGTGGGTGGGGGCTCTAAAGATCCAACAGCAGCCTGTCCATACCTCCCACAACACTCCTCCATCCCACCCCCTCTTCGACCTAACCAAAATTTTACAGGACGGGTGGTGGTGGGGGAGGCATCATGCACCTTCCCACCATTGCGTCTATTGAGACCCTTAAATGAAGCCCTTCAATATTTTACCATGTCAGGAAAGTGGGGAAACCTCCTGAGGGTCCCCTGAACCCATCGGAGGCCCTCGCTCATCCCCACTGATCTCTTGAACCTGACACCACCCCCTCAATGAGATTGCTGACCTCGCACTTATCTGGGCAGTGGGGTGGGACTACCTGTTCTCAGCATTAAATTGCTGTGGAGCAACTATTGGGATTGTGGGAGAGCTCCCCTGCTCCAACATTTTAGCCAAGGAGACAAGGACCATGGCACCCCTTAAAATTCAGCTCTATGATTCAATGATTATGTAGTTAGATTGTCAACCATGAATATCCTTTGAGATGGATGAAACTCCCTTTATTTTCAATGCTCATTAGAATAATTTATGAGTAGTAAGAAGTGAACAGTATATACTCTATGAAATATTTTATACATAGTGGTAAGCATACTAACTCTTCAAAATTATGCAATTATGTCATTTGATAAAAATGTCTACAAAGGATACTATAACCGTTTCAGTGTTGTATTATATAAATGTCAATACATTGAAGACTGCAAAGAAACTTAATAAACAAAAACACAAGCTTTAAATCACCCCTAATATATTCTTCTTTGGCTTGTCGTTGATGCTGGTTTGATTTCATTTCCATGAAGCACTCGGGGATATTTTTCAATAGCAAGTATGCAAGACAATTTCAAGCTATTGTTGCAATATCAGCACTAAATTTCCAATAATGCAACAGACAGCTGAGTTGAATTAATACTAACTCCAACTGGAACTTTTCTGACAGTTCATTTTTTTCCAGAAAACACATAGATGCACTAATGCCGACTAAATGAAGGGCCATAAGTCATTTGATCCTTGGTTACGTTTCAGCTTTTATTGTTTTTTGTTTCAAAGGTGTTGTGCCAACATACATCACCTTCCTCCAAAGTATGAGATTTGTAGTTCTTTCCTGACACACCTGATAAATATGTTGAAATCCAACTACAAGGCTCCCATTGCCAACAGACATGATTAAGCATATATTTTTATTATACCTCTTGGACAGCAACATCATATCAGGCTGTTGATAACCATAGAGGTATCTTTAACAGACCTTAAATCAATTGATGATACTCCCCGAATGTGAGGGGTGAGCTACATTTAATAAAGTGTTTATGAATACACCAAAATGGAGGTAAACCTAAAGTGGAAATATTGTGGCTACAAAATTGTGCTCCATAATGGCCATAGTCCAGTGCACGCTGTGCCAAATGCCATCTTGGTGGAACTGTAAGGCAGGTAAGCCAAAAGTACAGAGTAGGCAGATTGTGATATCAGTCAGTCAACGTGTCACATTGATTTGACATTAGTGTTGCCATTTGCAATCTTGTTGACCCTCCACCTACACTATTTCAAAGATAATCAACAACTTGCAGTTTAGTTGTTGATTAAATTCTACTAGGTCTGTTTGAGTTCGTGGAATTGCTTGGTATTTGGAGAAATTAAAGTTGATGATGTTTGCAGGGAAAAGTCTTTGGTTATAATAGTAAACATTATGGGTACACTACTTGTTCCCAGTTCTAGGTGCTATAGTTACAATTCTCCTTGGAATGGAGCACAGGAGGGATTTGGCTGCAAAGTGAACAAGCTGCTCACAAAGGGAGAAAGGTTCTTAGCAGAAAACCTTATCCATCTAGGGTCTACTGGGAGCACATCTCTTACCTCCAACTAAGCTAGCAGTGTTGTCTGCACTTTACAAAGGGGCTGCTCAGAGAACAGCAGCCATTTCTTGCAACCAGACCTGGAGCCTCAGAGCAGGGAGAGGATGGTGTTACCAGTGGCTGTGAAAATGACAATAGCCCTGAATTTCTTCACAGCAGGATTCTTCTAGGCAGGAGCAAATGATTGTCTAACTGTCACAAACCATGCTGATGTTATCTGCGAGGGTGTCCCAACTTAAAACGCTGGTTTGTGGTGGTAAATAGTTTTGTTTTTGGAATGGCGTGAAGAGTCACGTGAAACCCCAGTAAGAATAACCAGTCCAGTCATCATATAACAATTATTAAAGATTGTTTTATTTAAAAAAGATAAGTACACACAAACAGGACTACAATACTCTAAGGCAATTAGTATGTCAATCACTAAACACACACACAGTTTATGTAGAAATTACCCCTTGTTCCAAAATATATCTACGATCCCTGAACTTCTTAAGACTTCCCTTTTCCCAAACAACATCCAAATTAAATAACAAGTCAAATTCAGCTTATAGTTACCACACAATACAAGGCTGAGGATCAAGTCTGGAAAATAGATTTTCCTGGTCCAGCAAACATATTTAAACTGCCTTTACAAAGGCTTCTGCATTGCTTGGCTCTAAGATTTAGATGCAGGCCTAGCTTCCTGGCTCTGAATTGTGGACTGGTCTCTCAGGCTGTTAGATATAAACTCACCACTTGGTTGCTCGGTGCAAACTTGCATGTCTGCTTCTGGCAATTATACCATTTTTCCTCTTTGATTCTTCATTCTGTGTATTTGACTGTCTGCATCTCTCAAATTCCTTGACTCTAGAAATTAACATGTGCATACTTCCACTGATCTTTCAATCATCCAGGTAAGCTCGTTCCTAGTAATATGATTTACCCTGGTTCTGCCTACATGCCTGCTAATCTCATTACTAGGAAAATCATCTATTTTGAATGCTGGCTACTGCTGTTGTGAGGCAGATTTCTACCCGTTGCTAGGGAGATCACATCCGATCATGCCTTATTAAATTTTTATTACTGTTGTTACTAGACAGATCCATGAAACTATCACTGTTTTGCTTGTCAGATTAATTCATGACCTTGCTTCCATGTTGACCTTTCTGTCAATGGCCGGAGGAACTGTTCCACTGAAGCTCAATGCAAACTCGACGAGCAGCACCTTATCTTTCAACCCGATATTCTAAAGCTTTCTGACCACAACACTGAGTTCAACAACTTTAAACCATAACCTCTGTCTTCATCTTGTTCAACATGTTTTTATTTCCCTATTTTTTGTTATGCTGGGTTGGTCTTGTCCCTTTATTTATCCCTTCATGTTGCATTCAAGTTTTTTTTAATGTAGCCATTTCCCCCTCATTTGGACATAATCATTATTTCATTACTATACGCATTACCACTCTCTTTGGCTGTTCCATCATGAAAATCATTAGTTATTTAATCACCCGTGCCTATCACAAAGCTTCCCTTTAGTTCTTTCTGCCCCCTCTCCTTTTCCACTAGTTTAAAAACTTTTATATTTTTATATTTCTTCAGTTCTGATGAAGGGTCACTTAACCTGAAACATTAATTCTGTTACTCTCCATTGATGCTGCCTGGGCTGTTGAGATTTTCCAGAATTGTTTGTTTTTATTTCTGATTTCCAACACCCGCAGTAATTTGCTTTTGTTTGGAACATATCTAACATCTCCAAGTTTGCTGTCCACTGCTGCAGTGATGTGGCAGATGCTCTATACCAGGGAGGGGTAATTACTGTGAAGCCTTTGAATAGAAAAAAGCAGGCAGAGCATATACGAGTTTTTGCTAACACTGTGGTAAAGGGTATTCAACAACTGTATGCACATAGCTTTGCAGGAGTTGCATCTCAAAGCTGAGGTATACGGCAACAGTGAAGTGACTGGTGTGCAATCATGCTCGGCACAGCATGTTAGTGTATGCTTGCTAATCTGGCAGCAGTCATAATGGTTTTATTCTGTACCACTCTGCTGTCCTGCAATCTTTCAGCTACCAGCTGGTTGCTGGGTGAGTATTGCTTTACATCTGACTCATGACTCCAATCCACAACCCAATTACAAGTGGCCAGCTTCGGCACAACGTGCACCCTGCTGCCGCAAGAAACATCAGAGTAGAGTAATGGGGTGCACAGAATTGGCCGACTCCAGAGAACCCTTCCAGTACTCGCTCGAATGGGTGTCCTGTTTGAGATAGTCCATTATCTCCTCCACAACCTGGCCATCATGAGGGTATAGTCCTAGCCATTAGGCACATGGCGAGCAGCTGAAGAGGAAGCGCCAAAGAAATGGAGGAGGCTACCAACATAATGATGTTCCAGAATGCTTTTGATTTGATTTTTTTTATTGTCACATGTATTAGCATACAGTGAAAAGTATTGTTTCTTGCTCACTATACAGGCAAAGCATGCCATACATAGAGAAGGAAAGGACAGTCATAGCTAGGATTTAGAGAAAGATCAACTTAATATGAGGTAGGCCCATTCAAAAATCTGATGGCAGCAGGGAAGCAGCTGTTCTTGTGTCGGTTGGTACGTGACCTCAGACTTTTGTATCTTTTTCCTGATGCAAGAAGGTGGAAGAGAGTATGTCCGGGGTACATGGGGTCCTTGATTATGCTGGCTACTTTTCCAAAGCAGCGGGAAGCATAGACGGAGTCAATGGATGGGAGGCTGGTTTGCATGATGGATTGGGCTACATTCACGACCTTTTGTAGTTCCTTGCAGTCTTGGGCAGAGCAGGAGCCATACCAAACTGTGGTACAACCAGAAAGAAGGCTTTCTATGGTGCATTGGTGAGAGTCGTAGCAGACATGCCAAATTTCCTTAGCCCCCTGGGAAAGTAGAGGTGTTGGTGGGCTTTCTTAACTATAACGTCGGCGTGGAGGAACTAGAATAGGTTGTTGGTGATCTGGACACCTAAAAACTTGACACAGCCTTGTGGGGCACCAGTGTTGAGGATGATCTTAGGGGGAAGTGTTGTTGCCTATCCTTACTGATTGCGGTCTGTGGATTAGGAAATCTAGGATCCAGTCGCAGAGGGAGGAGCCAAGCCCTTGGCCACAGAGTTTGGAGATGAATTTTGTAGGAATAATGGTGTTGAAGACTGAACTGTAGTCAATAAATAGGAATCTGATATAGGTGTCTTTTTTATCCAGGTGCTCCAGAGTTGAGTGTAGGACTAGAGAGATGGCATCTGCTATGGACTTGTTGTGGTGATAAGTGAACTGTCGTGGATTCAGGCAATCTGGAGGCCAGAGTTGATTCGTGCCACGACCAATCTTTCAAAGTATCTCATAATGATGGATGTCAGAGCCATCGGACAATAGTCATTTTGCGACACTGCCTGGCTTTTCTTTGGTACAGGGATTACGGTGGTCTTCTTGAAGCAGAAAGGACCTCAGATTGGTGTAAAGATTAAAGATGTCTGCAAATACCCCCGCCAACTGGTCCATGCAGGATCTGAGTGCTTGTCCGGGTACCCCATCCAGGCCAGTCGCTTTCCGCTTCCCTGTACATGATTGTTCATACAACAATAGTTGCCAAGAACAAAACCACAAATCTTCGTTGTACATTGTCTCACATTTTACCATCACTCTGGCAAGATCCATCACAACGTCCTCTTGGTTGTAATGCTGAAATAAAATCCATCACAGAACAACTGTTCCATACCAACTTTATCTAATGAAACAGCCAATATTTCATACAAAAGTCAATTAAATGGCCCCTGTGCATTCCCCTTAGTATCCATCTTGTGGATACCTTTACCGGGCATCTGTAATGCCACTTCATTTATTACAGCATGTCCAGGTGAAAGCTGCTGACTTTGTGGTGGAGACTGCAAAAGCATTTCAAGATGGCATCAAGCGGCTTTGGGCCTAGAATGTCCAGCTTTGGACAGCAACACCACAGTAGGGTGACCTGAGCTGGCTAGAGGTGCTCCTGGAGTGGCAATGATGGGAGCATGAAAGCTGTCATCCTAAGAGAGACAGAAGCACAGAAAAGTATCCATGGAACCACTGCCACAGCAATCCAAGTAATCTATTGGAGCACAGATTGCTGGGCTGAGTCTTAGTTATTTATGGCATTTTCCATCTTGTCCATCAAGACTATCCCAGTTCTCTATGGAGCGATCCAGTCAAGTTCCACTCCCCCACTCTATCCCTACTGCCCTGCAAATTTACTTCCTTTAAGTGCTCATCTAGTTTCCTTTTGAAATCACTGATCATATCGGCTTTGACCACCCGTGCGGGCAACAGGTTCTAGCTCAATACATTAAAACCTGTAATATAGGGGTAGGCACATAGAGGTTGATCTGGAAATGAGTACAGAAAGAGAGCATATGACTTGCACCCAGGGTCAGTCGAGTGTTGAACAAAGCCGTGTGTGCCAGCAAGTATGGAGGCAGCTCCTAGCTTCCCCCCTTTACTGTATATTTGCAAATAGTTCTAAGAGTCAATAAAGACTTACAAGTTAACTTACATATAACTATGAAGACTCCTTTAGACCAACCAAACTGTAACTAACACTCTAAGACCAGATCCTGAAAGCTGATTTGAGCACTGGTATCTGCAGCCTTGACAATAATATTCTGAGTGTACATGGCAACAAGCTGAGATTTTATGACCTCAATCGAAGTTTCTGCTCAGATGTTTGGTGGTTTCTGCTGTGCTGCAAAGAAAATTGAGATATTAGTCATCAGATGGTGCATCATAGTCAGGTCCTCAAGTATTCTTGCACTGTTGGCTACCACTCCTACACTGGAAAAGATGGGATCCAAGCTTTGTACAAAACCCTCTGCCTAATTGAAGCTGGACTTATTCATGCTTCGTGACAAAGAAAGCAGACTTTCGAGCTGGCACGCCAATGCATCAAGTATTTCTATGTAAATGCCCATCAGCCTTTTTCTATATGTCGCCCCATCAAAGTCCTCATCTCTGTTGCACAACTGATGTGGGACCCCATTCTCTTGGTGTATTAGCACTAACATGATCCCTGTGACCAGTGAATTACCATGTGCAGACCTCACTGCTAAGCTGCCCTCTAAAGTACGTGCAATGTAGTATCTGAGCTGCTGGTTGCAAGTGTGAGATTGGATGTTTTTCATCATCAGGGGATTGTTCTGATCTGCTTACAAATCAAATTTGCACTTCTGCTAGACCAGCTGACAGTTTTCCTTTTGATACCGAAGTACAAAAGTAGAATTGTAGTAATGGAACTGATCTGTGGGGGATAAATAGGACCATGTATACACCATCTTCAACTTGTATATCAGAAAATATTGAGAGATATGGGAAGGTAAGACGCAAGATGGTGGGTTAAATAGGAAAATGGTAATCTTCCATGGACTCAGCCCCACCACTGGTCATAGCTTCATGACAGTCATTCCAATTATGGTGACCAGTATCTCCTCCATGGGATGTGTGCGCCAGCGAGTGTGATACAATATATTTGGTGATGCTGCTGTAATATTGCTTTAGTAACTGGCCATGTGTGGAAGCTGTAAGATGTGGGTGTGATGCTTGTAATAGTGCTAAGTGCACAAGGGTGAGGTAAAGCTATAAATGTGAGTTATGAGTTATGATTGCTCAGGATTGTTGGTGAATGACTAAAGGGGACAGCTTGGTAATGATTGATTATCGTGCGAGGCCAGTGATTCCCTTATAAGCATATTGTATTTAACGATGAATGATCTTGATTATCATGACCATTTCTGTGTGGTCATATACTTCCTGTTTCCAGGTCCTCAGTGACCGTCATGGTTATTTGCTCCCATTACCTCCCAAGCACTTGTCTGGAGGGTCCCAACTTATTATGGATGACAGGACATTTTTCTTCTTCACTTCCTGCACCCAGGTCTAGAGTGTCACATGAGAGAATCTGGGAGCCTACTACATGCCATCTTCATGTCGGTCAAACACTTCCCACAGCTTCCAGTACCTTCTGCAGCCAGGAAAGAAAGCTGGCTAATGTAGGTTAACTTTAAGCAGTATTAGCCTTGCTCAAACTTGTGTCCCCTGCGGAGGTATACAGCCACCACAATGACACTTTCAAATTTGGAAACCACATCACTGTCAATTCTATTAAAATTACCAGGCAGCATGAAATACATGTGCTACCTGCACTACTTTTAACGTGTATGGTTTATTCACAGAGATCCCTGTGCCCATTTTTGGGGACTATCAATTTTTAGTTGATCTTCCATAGTGTTTCACAAATGGATTCCAGACCATTCTGACAGTTCTCAGATGAAGTGGGATTAGATGTTGGAAGGCAATTAGACCAGTGGAAAAGGAAGGCACTGAAGCTTAAATTTCTTAGTATCTGGTATGAAATATTTGACATGCTGGGCTCAGGTACCAGAGGAGAGATGCGAGAGTCATCTTAAATCCATCTTCATGTTTCATTGGAATACCTACCCTTTGAACTTTTGTGTCTCATATGGCAAACCAGCCCACAGGTAAGCTCAAAGAGTGGGTGAACAAACATGGTGTGGGTTGCTGAAAGCTTAATGTGAAGACAGAAGGAGCACACCTAGTAAAGAAAGCTTACTTGCTAGCTTCTTTGGTGGCTTTCAGTGGCCTCTTTACATGCATGGGGAAAGATAACCAGGTGATTCATAAAAACAATTGTTAACTTTGGTGTTCTTTATTCTCGAGAAAGAAATAACCTTAATTAGTCCAATTGAAACAGAAGCTACGACACAACCTTAGAAACAAGGTTATACCCAATAATAAAATCCCCACTTTTCTCCTTGAAGTGGGGGAAGTAGGAGAATGAAGGGTAACCTTACTGAGGTGTATAATTCATGAGGGGCAGAGTCATTTTCCCAGGGAAGGGAAATTGAAAACTAGAGGGCATAGGTTTAAGGTGCGAGGGGAAAGATTTAAGAACAACTGGAGGGGCAACTTCTTCACGCAGAGGCTGGTGCATATATAGAATGAGCTGCCAGAGGAAATAGTTGAGGCAGATACAATGGCAACATTTAAAAAGCATTTGGATAAGTACATGGATGGGAAAGGATTAGAGGGATATGGGCCAAATGTGGGCAGTTTGTTTACCCAATTCAAAGCAGATGAACTCAAGAATCATTTCCAAAGATTCCCAACTATATCCTCCTGCCACTGGCTTTCTTGTCAGGCAGCCAGCCATCTTATCAATTGGCCAGTTGCCAGGGAGGAAACAGAACAAGAGAGCATTCAATGAATGGCAGGACACTAGGAGGTGCAGAGGATCAAAGGAATCTTGGGGTGCTTGTCCATAAATCTCTGAAGGTCACAGGACAGGTTAATCGGGTATTTAAGAAGGCATACAGGTCACTAGTCATGGCATAGATTATAAGAGCAAAACTTTGGTTAGGGCACAGCTGGAGTATCATAGAATCATAGAAACCCTACAGTGCAGAAAGAGGCCATTTGGCTCATCGAGTCTGCACCGACCACAATCCCACCCAGGCCCTACCCCCATATCCCTATATATTTTACCCACTAATCCCTCTAACCTATGCATCTCAGGACACTAAGGGGCAATTTTAGCATGGCCAATCAACCTAACCCGCACATCTTTGGACTGTGGAAGGAGACTGGAGCACCCGGAGGAAACCCACGCAGACATGAGGAGAATGTGAAAAGTAGTGTGTGCAGTTCTCGTCGCCACACTATAGAAAGGATGTGATTGCACTGGAGAGGGTGCAAAGGAAATTCATCAGGATGTTGCCTGGGATGGAACATTTGAGCTACGAAGAGAGGTTGGATAGGCTCCAGTTGTTTTATTTAGAACAGAAAAAGCTGAGGGGGGACCTGATTGAGGTGTATAGGATTATGAGGGGTATGGACCCAAAATGTATTTTGGGTAAAAGAGATGGGCTTTGCAAGTGACACCTCGCATCCTGAAAATACACTAAAAACTGAACCAAGTGCATTATTGTTCAGCAACATACTGAGATGAGCAATTTGAGCATTGCATTTCTGTCTGTTTTTATGTAACAGAAATATAAAGATTAAATGGGTGTAGTTGCAAAAGGAATAAATGAGAAAGAAAAGCAAGAACTTCTGCAGGAAAAGGAAGAAATGGAGGGAGAAAATACAGATGTCAAGTTTAAAGTTTATTTTATTAGTGTCACAAGTAGGCTTACATTAACACTGCAATGAAGTTACTGTGACAATCCCGGAGTTGCCACACTCCGGCGCCTGTTCGGGTACACTGAGGGAGAATTTAGCATGGCCAATGCACCTAACTAGCATGTCTTTCAGACTGTGGGCGGAAACCGGAGCATCCGGAGGAAACCCATGCAGACACAGGGAGAATGTGTAGACTCCACACAGACAGTGACCCAAGTCAGAAATCAAACCCGTCTTCTTGCCACCAAATCCCACTGTCACTGAGGAAGAGGAAGCGTAAGAAGAGAGAAAAGAGGAAGAACTCTCAATGACGACATTTCTGCTGAACCAGATGCCATATTGCATGGTTTCTACTCAAAGCCAGGCCTTTCTTGTATGTTTTAAATATAATAAATTGATGCTTGGACAAACAATTTCTGAGGTCCAAGATGCCTGCTAACTAAATGTTCAGACATTTGGAAAGGTCTTGAAGAGGGTGCAGAGGTGATTTACCAGAATGATACCAGAGATAAAGAATTTATTGTAAAGTATGTGGATAGAACAAATAAAAGGTCACAGGTATACGATAATGGGCAATAATTCTCTTTCATAAAGTCAGCACAGGCATGATGAGCCAAAAGGTCTCATTCTGTACTTTGAGATTCTATTGGCGGAATCTTGTGGAGGCAACGGGGGTCTAACCTACCAGTTGAGACCTGGCAAGACTCCTGCATCACCTTATTTAGAGGACAGTTGAATCACATGATTTTTGACAAGCCAGCAATAGAGCTTCCCTGGGATAAAGGCCTACTGGCTAAGCTGTCAATCAGAGGACAGCACTTCTATTAATGGCAGCACCACTGGGAGTTGGTGGTTGCTACTAGTTAAACACCTCCTTGAAGCGTAGGATCATCGCTAAATCCCAAATCAGAGGTGATTGATGATAGGAGGAAGATTGTGGGAAGGGGTATCCATAGAATCCCTATAGTGCAGAAGGAAGCAAATTCGGCCCATCGAATTTACACCGAATCTCCAAAAGAGCTTATCCAGGCCAACACGCCACCCTATCCCTGTAACTCCTTACATTTACATTGGCTAATTCACCCAACCTATACATCCTTGGGCTAGGGAAGAAAACCAAGCAGACTCAGGGAGAATGAGCAAATTCCACACAGTCACCAAAGGCCAGAATTACCACAGGTCCCAAGCATGTGAGGCAGCAGTGCTAACCATTTTGCCACCATGTCGTATTGGCACAAAGGGCAGGGGTGTGACTCTTAACCAATATCAATTGGCCACTGAAGGGCCAGATTTGGCAGGAGGCAATCCCTGGGCCTTCTCACCACAGACTTAATTGGGTGGAGGCAAGAAGGTGGCGGGATCTCCACCAACCACCTTACTGCTTTATTAAATGCTACGCTGTCAGCAAACACATTCACAAGATTCCCAAGGGCATAAAGTTCCACCCTAAGTTTAATTTTCCACATTGCACTCCATTTGCCATAGGTTTGCCCTCTCTCAGTCTGCCTTTGTAACTTGCTGCTTCACTCAAACTCAAGTTAGTCGACCTCCAAAGTAGTGTCATCTGCAAATGCAATTTTAAAATAAGGTTACTTGAATCTTATTATGAATTAAGTTAGGGACTATTACATAATATTAGATGCTCATTGGGTATATTCAATTGGTCATGGAACATTGAATGACACCACCAGAATCCTCAAACCACTCATCGGCCAAACATTTGCTGCACTGGCGATATAATGATGACCTTCAGTTGCAAGGCCTGATCCTCCAAATCTGAATATCTGCCAAAATTTGCTGGGGAACACATTTGACTACACCAAAGAGAACACTATGACAAGATCATAGTGGAGCCAATGTCCAATACAGATACAAGCTACCAGAGATTGTGCTTGCTTTGTAAATAGTCATTTAGTGAATTTTTCTGCCAATCATACATGCATACACGTACCAAATTTTACTATATACCATCAAAATTATGTCTTTAACTGCTTAAAAATAAACACAACTAAGGAACACCTCTAATAAATACTGAAACTAGATTACTAGCTTTTTGGATTGCAAAGCTTAATATGTTCTGTATATGTAAAAGAATTCTGTAGGAGTTTTGCATTATTTGATTTCTGTGCACAAACCCCACAGCAGATGCTGAGATTAAACTCTACATTTAATCCTTCCGAACATGACCAGGGTTATCTTTGCCCCCTTCCCAAAAGTACAGAATTCAAGAGGAAGGAAAAACAGCACCCATGGGTCATTGCTTTTTCAATTAATTTAACCTAATTTAACTAGCCTAAAACAACACGGTAGATAATATGGTACTGAATGACTTCCTCACAGATTTAGATGTTGCTGAAAGGTTTGGCAACATGTCTCTCTTCTTGGTCATATTCAAGTTCTGTATCACCAATAACTGATTCATATGTTCTTAACACCTATGTGTTTAAAATCCTTTCATAGTAAACTCCCAAAGGGGCCATTTTAACTTCTATCCAAAATGAATGTGAAATTGGCAGGTAGTTCACACCAGCTGCCTAAACTAGTAGCAAGAGTTCTGAACCATTTTTTAGGTTTGGGCCCCATCAGCATATCTAAGGCAAACTGCCAATGAGTGCAGCTTGCCATACTAACCGGAGTTGGGGGGGGGTGGGGGCGTGGAGGGTGGTGCAATCTGGCAGTTCCATGGAAGAGCCAAGCCAGAAGACAGCTGTTAAAGGGACCCATAGGCAGCAATACTTTTGTGAGTCTATATAAAGCATTTATGTTCCTCCTGGTTGCATAAAATTGATTCCACCAAAAAAAGTCTCTGCAGTTTCTGGAGCAACCTTCAATAGTCCCTTTAAGGACCTCTGGTTAGGTCACTCACTATCTGGTATAAATGGTGACAATGTGTGCCAAACATTTTACATTAGAAATATCTGAAAATACAAATAACACCCCAGAACTGGTGTTTGCATGCTGTATAATGATTTACATATGACTCGGAAATTTCATCAGGTGGACCTTGGCTATCCAAAAACTCTTTCCTATTTTCAATCTGTTTTGCAGGAGGGAACAGGTAGGTGTTCGTTGAAAATTTTCACCCCCACCCACAATTGCAACATTCTGCCTTTGCTTTGATCTTGTGAATTCTGATTATATTGCCAGGCATGGAGTGCTTGCTATGAGATTTACAGAAAGCCTGGGGAGTTCAGTGACAGTTCCTGTATTGATTCATCCTTAATATGGTTAGACTATGAATAAAACCAAAAAGTAAGTTATGAACTGCTCAGGATATATGTGCATTTTTAAAAAAATGTCAACAACAATATTCTTTATTGAGGCTGGATTTCACTTGTAATCACTTGCCTCTATTTCCATTGAAAAATTCAGTGAGAAAAGCTCTCTTCTGACCTGTTTTGATGCTTTAGGTGTTTTTTAAAATAATAAAAGCCTGGAGATTGTATGAGGTTTTTCTAGTTTATGGAAATTTATTTTTTACACAATGTAACAGTCATAAACTTACCACTCATGCACTAAAGATTAAATTTCTGCCTCAGCATTCCTGGCAATGCTGGGCAGAATCTTCTTGGTTCCACACAGGCAGGTCTGAAGGTGGGACCTGGAGCAAAGTCAGAGATTAGGGCATCAATGTTGGCACCCTGCTGCATTCCTACCTCAGGGCAATCATGATGGAGAAGGTGCACGATGGCCGGGGCTTCCTATTTGTCAGTGGCTGATAGCCACTTAAGCCAAGTAAGTGCCTAATGGGAGAAGGGCGAGGACCTACAGGGATTTTCCTGGTGTCAAAGCAGATCCCCACTGAGTGTGGCGTCTGGTAGCTCTGTGAAGTTGGACTCCAGGTGCTTGGCTGAAAGGCCAGTGAAGCCAGAGGCTTCAGGCTCCAATGACAAGTCTCTGAGAAGGACAGGTTTCCCCCCTGCTCTGATAGCTCTCCTGGCTTTGGGCATCTTTTTCACAATTTTAATTATGCTTTTGAGGACATCTCCATGACGAGGCACTCTCCTGCTTGCCTGTCTGCCTCAGCAGCATTCCCCTCTCCAGAAAACTACCCAGGTCAGTAAATATACTGTTCCAGGTGTTTGAATCTGATTGGAGCTCTGCATTGCAATAATTGCCTCCAATTGTTTTTTACTCCACTGGGTCTGAGATAGTCAAGAGGTGATTGGACAGGGCTCTTCACAAATCTGAAGGGTTATATTGGAAGAAATAATGATGGCTTGTCTCCATTGATTAGTACAATAGAGAAGACGGTTTACAAATTTAAACCAATCCTAAAGTCTAAAAGATTAGAAAACATTCTTCATATTGTAATAAAAGTACTGCGGATGCCGGAAATCTGAAATAAAAGCAGAAAATGGCGGAAAGACTCAGCAGGTCTGGCTGCATCTGTGGAGAGAGAAACAATTAATGTTTTGAGTCCACATGACTTTTCTTCAGAGAAATCATAATGGACTCAAAATGTTAATTCTGTTTCTCTCTCCACAGATGTTGCCAGATCTGCTGATTCTTTCCAGCATTTTTTGTTTTTATTTTTCATACTGTAGTTAGAATGCAAAATTCTTTGCATACATTGTAATTGAAGTCGAGTCATAGAGGTTTATAGCATGGAATCAGGCTCTTCGGCCCAACTTGTCCATGCCATCCTTTTTTTTAAACCACTAAGCTAGTCCCAATTGCCCGCATTTGACCCATATCCCTCCATACCCATCTTACCCATGTAACTGTCTAAACACTTTTTAAAAGACTAAATTGTACCCGCCTCTACTACTACCTCTGGCAGCTTGTTCCAGACATTCACCACCCTCTGTGTGAAAAAATTGCCCCTTTGGACCCTTTTGTATCTCCCCCCTCTCACCTTAAACCTATGCCCTCTAGTTTTAGACTCCCCTACCTTTGGGAAAAGATATTGACTAGCTGATCTATGCCCCTCATTATTTTATAGATCTTTATAAGGTCACCCCTCAGCTTCCTACGTTCCAGAGAGAAAAGTCCCAGTCTATCCAGCCTCTCTTTATAACTCAAACCATCAAGTCCTGGTAGCATCTTAGTAAATCTTTTCTGCACCTCTTTCTAGTTTAATAATATCCTTTCTATAATAGGGTGACCAGAACTGTACACAGTATTCCAAGTGTGGCCTTACCAATGTCTTGTAGAACTTCAACAAGACGTCCCAACTCCTGTATTCAATGTTCTGATCAATGAAACCAAGCATGCTGAATGCCTTCTTCACCACTCTGTCCACCCATGACTCCACTTTCAAGGAGCTATGAACATGTATCCCTAGATCTCTTTGTTCTATAACTCTCCCCAATGCCCTACCATTAACTGAGTAAGTCCTGTCCTGGTTAATTATTTTAAAGCAGAATTAGTTGCTTGTAATAGACAGAGAGTTGGAAAATTGAATTAGACGAAATGGGTCAAGTGAAGAAAAATACCAGCACAAGATTTGTAATATTCTGTGGATCTCTGACATTAACAACAGATGAGAAGTGATGTATATCTATTTGTTACTCTATAGGTCCAAATAGCTTTTGAATTAACAAGCAATACATTTAAGTCTATTGCAAAGTGAAATAAATTAAACATTGTGAACTTGAGACAATTTTTTTTAGTGATATGTCCCTTCAGTTTTTAACCACTGAAACAGAAATAAGTGTGATGATGCTATGAAAGTTTAATATTTAATGCAGTAAAGATGTAAACAAGCAGATCTCATGAATGCATTTTATTTATTTACCATAAAATTTTTATTTGGGATTCAAAAGCCCAAATAATTCATCTGAATTCCTGAACAAAAAAACATTGAAGAAACAATTGTATGTTATTTTTTCTTTCTTACTTACTTTCCCCTCGTCCCTTGGACTGTCACTTAAATGAACAACAGGGCCAGGGTGAGTTTTTGTAGACCTGCAAGAAAATATATAATTTTCATAACGAAAAGTATTGAAAAAATAAAACTTGATTTAAAAAAATTAACACACCAGTATTAGTATGTAGTTCGCAAGATCTACAATTCCTCATTGTACACTGCAGATTCTATAAATAAATTCTTCTCTCTCACATTGCCTCAGTTCAAGTGATTAGGAGAAAACATTTGTTGAAATGTAAGCTGTGCCACTAAATCAGTTCAGGGCGCAACAAACACTCTACACACAGGGTGTGAAGCTGACATAGCTGAGATGCCCCTGCCAGGATATAGCATCTAAAAACAAGGGGAGGCAAATCAGTCAGAGATACTGTTTCTCAACTCATAAGCACAACAGCTGTTGGCCAACATCTATTGTTGATATAGGAACTTTATCGTCTACCCAAGGGAAGCTCTAGAAATAATGATGCAAAGTAAGGGGAGTCAAGTTGGTATCATGGTCTCATTTGTCACCCCATTTTTTGTGCTTGATGCTGACTGAATAAATGTAACCTTGATACAAGCACAAGAAAATTGTACTTAATCATAGAATAGTATGGCATAAAAAGAAACCATTCAACATGTCAAGTCTGTGCCAGTTCTTTCAAAGAGCTATGTTATCTTAACATTGCACTGTGTTATTTTGGTAATTTTTTTGGAATACATAAGGAAGGAAGTTATACTTCATTGGAAATATAAGAACATCAGAAATAGAAGATAAATGGCCCCTCCATCATTCATGATCATGACTGATCTTCTGCCTCAACTCCAGCCTCCTGCTCATTGATTCCCTCGGGGGAAAAAAAAACTATCACAGCCTCTGGTGTCCAGAACCCTCCAGGATAGTTTCAAAGATTCACAATCCTTTGAGTAAATAACTTTCTCCTCATCTCAAGTCCTAAGTAATCAAGATCTATCCAGAGGCTTGCCTCTGTGTTCTAGATTCCCCAGTCAGAGGAAACAACCTCTCAGTGTCTACCCTGTCACGACCCTTCAGAACCTTGTATATTTCAATGAAATCACCTCTTATTCTTCTAAACTTTAGAGAGTAAAGGCCTAATTTACTGTCTCTCATCATAGGGCAACCCTCTCATCCTTGGAACAAAACTAGTGAACGTTCTCTGTACCACCTCCAAGGCAAGTATATACTTTCTTAGATATCGAGACCAAAACTGCATACAATACTCCAGGTGCTTTATCCAACTGAAACACGACTTCCTGTGAACATACAAATATACATACAAACATACAAATTAGAAGCAAGAGTCAGCCATTTGGTCTTTGCTCTGTCATTAATAATAGTGTAGCTGATCTGATTGTAACCTCAAATGCATTCCAATAAAGACCAACATGCATTTTCATTCCTAATGGTTTGTTGCACCTGCATACTTACTTTCGGTGGTCTTTGTGCAAGGTACATTCAAGTCTCTCTGAGCATCAACATTTCACATCTATTACTGCCAAATTGAATAGCCTCAAACTCCCCCATATTATGCTTATTCTACCACCTTGTTGTCCATTCAATTAACATGTTTATGTATCTCTTCGCCATTTCTTTGTAACTAACATTCCCACCTGGTTTTGCATTATCAGCAGAGATAATATCGTAGCATAGTGGCAATGTCATTGGACTAGCAATCCAGAGGCCCAGGTTAATGCTCTGTGACAGGGGTTCAAATCCCACCACAGCAGCTGATGGAATTTAAATTCAATTAATTAATTCAAACAAATCTATAATGAAAGCTGGTCTCAATAATAATAATAATTAAAAATATCATTGCTCGTCATGAAAACCCATCTGGTTCACTAATGTTCTTTAGGGAAGGAAATCTGCTATCCTTACCTGGCCTGGCCAACATTCAACATTTAACTATTAGATGCTAGATTGTAAATAGCTGAGGCCCCAAAGCTGATCCTTGTGATACTCTACTAGTTACAGCCTAACAACTTTAAAGTGCCGATTCATCTCTTCTCTGTGCATTAACCAATCCTCGACCCACGTTAATATATTAACCCCAATTCCACAAGCCCTCATATCTTTGCATATTATCTTTTCTGTGGCATGGTACAGAATTGAAAATCAAAAATTATATCTATTGGCTCCCTTTTACCTACTTATTAAGTCACACCCTCAAAAATCTCTAATAAGTTACTCTAATAAATGAAACACGATTTCCTTTTCATAAAATCATATTCAACTATCTGATTTAACTATAATTATCTAAGTACATTGCTAAGACTCCCTTAATAATAAATTTTAGCATTTTCTTAATGCTCGATATCAAACTAGCCTGCAATTCAGTTTCTTGCTCCTTTCTGCCTTGAATACCAATGTTACATTTGTTAACTTCTAATCCACTGGTACTGTTGTAGGTAAATAATACCTCTGAGGCTAGTCGTAAGTCAAAGTACAGTGGTTTATTTTCACAAGCTTGTGGGAGAAGTCCAATTCCTAAAGCGGTTCTCTAGACTTCTCCCCGAATACAAGAGTAGATATTTATACATTTATTGTTCCCATTGTTCCCGCCCTTAGTCACGTCCGCAGTTCTCCAGGTTGTCTATCATTATTCGCCATCCTCCATGTGATTACTGCTGCCCCAGCAATTTCTTCCTTGCGTAGCTCATGTAATTGCGGCAGTCTCAAGGCCGCCGTGTTGTTCCTCTGTTGTCTCAATATTGTTCCTCCTGTCTCAACAGCTGTGGTCTGTGTTAGCTAGCACACAAGGTTACAAGCTTGCACAAATGAGTTAACTGGCATACAAGATTACAGGGGTGCACAAACAAGTCTTGCAGCGCTTTGCACAAATCTTAAGTGCTACAAAGTTCATTAACCCGTTCCCTTCTTCAGGTACCATTCTAGACTCTAGGGAAATTTGTAAAATCATAATCAGTGCATCCACCATCTCTGCAGTACCTCTTTTAGAACTCCAGGATGGACCAACAGGTCCTAGGGATTGTTGGCTTTAGTTCATTAAATTTCTCTTAATACTTTTCTTCCACTGATATTAATTACTTTAAGTTATTCAACCTTATTAGTCTCTTAGTTACCCTTTATTTCTGATATGCAATTTGTTGTCCTCTACTGTGAAGACAGCCAAACAATATTTGTTCACTGTCTATGCCATTTCCTTATTCCACATGATAATTTCTCTAGTCTCTGCCTCCAAGAGACCAATGTTTACTTTAGCTACTCTCCTCTATTTTATAGACCTGTATGAGCTCTTACAATCTGGTTGTATATTCCAGCCAGTTTACTCTCATGTTCTGTGTTTTCCATTTTTATTAACTTTTTGATTGCCATTTTGCTCGTTTTTAAAACTCTCCTAATCTTCAGGATTATTACTATTCTTTGCAACATTATAAGCCTCTTCTTTAAATTTAATACTATCCTTAATTTCCCGAGTAAACTATGGATAAATGTTTCTCAGAGTTTTTGATTTTTAATAGAATGAATTATTATTGAACATTTTGAATAATTTCTTTAAATGTTTCCCACTGATTAATTATTGCTATATCTTTTAGTCTATTTAGCCACTCAACTTTAGCCAGCTTTCCCATAATTGGCTTAATTTAACATTCTTATTTTGGTCTCAAACGTAATATGGAATTCATTTGTATTACAGTCACTTTTCCCAGATCATCTACTCTAAGATTATTCATTAAGCTTTCTCATTACACAATATTAAATCTAAAATAGTTTCCTCCCTCGTCGGTTCCAGAACATATATTTTAGGAAGCTGTTAAGAAAACATTATACAAATTATGTCTTCCAGTCTACTTTTGCCAATTTGATTTGTTCAGTCTGATGATCATGATATTGATGGCAGGTTCTTCAGAGAAAAAGCTCATGGGAAGGCTTGTTTCTGTGATAGTTGGCATCATTAGTGACGATAAAGAACCCAATTCTTGATCAGCAGGCTCTTGAGCTGTTGAGGCACATGAACTCCTAGCTTGGAAGGGTTCTAGTATAAGCATACTTCTTTTGTTACCTGCATCCTTCTTCAGCAACCATTTGATATGTTTGTCTCACACTTATAGGTTGCTTTCCTGTATGTTGTGCCCCAGTTGTCTCTGCTGGTAGTCTTCTGCATCCATTGGTCAATGTCAGCCAGACAGAGAGATGTCTTTTCAGCTGAATTTGTTGCACAGCACACCTCAGTCTCGCTTACCAGTACGTACATAGTTCATCATAAGGAATTGCTTTTGGCAACTGACTAATTGCAAGAGAATGGAGTCAATGCTGGGCAGATGGACTCTGTTGAAGACTTCATTGTTCATGGTGCAGTCCTACATCTGATGTTCATGATGGATCAAGTCCAGTCAATGTGATGTCCACTTGATATGATAGTTAAAGTCCCTCATAGTAATTACATGGCCTTTATTACAAGCTCCAATTATTTCTTGTTTAACGCTCTGTGCAATGGCATATCTACTAATAGGGAGCTTATAAACTATTTTCACCAGCGTTTTTTGATCCTTGTTATTCCAAACTTCTACCTATACTGATTCTACTTCCTGTTCTTCAGAGCCAAGATCCTGTCTTAGAACTGTCCTTAGATCATCCTTTATTATCAGAGCTACTCCTCTCCTTTTCAATTTTCCCTGTCTTTTTGAAATTTGTATCCTGTATTATATATTGTCCACCGTTGATCACCTTGAAACCATGCCCCCTTGGTGGTTACATAGAAACACAGAAAATAGGAGGAGGGGTAGGTTATTCAGTCCTTTGCGCCTGCTCTGCCATTCATTATCAGGGCTGACCATCCAACTCAATAGCGTGTTTCTGCCTTCTTCCTATATTCTTTGATCCCCTTCGCCCCAAGAGCGACATCTAACTCCTTCTTGAAAACATTCAATGTTTTGACTTCAACTGCTTTCTATGGCAGCGAATTCCACAGGTTCACCACTCCCTGGGTGAAAATATTTTTCCTCATCTCAGTCCCAAAACGTTTACCCCATATCCTTAGACTATGACCCCTGGTTCTGGACACCATCATCATTGGGAACATCATTCATGCATCCACCCTTGGTAGTCCTGCTAGAACTTAAGGTTTAAGGGGCGGCACGGTAGCACAGTGGTTAGCACTGCTGCTTCACAGCTCCAGGGACCTGGGTTCGATTCCCGGCTTGGGTCTCTGTGTGGAGTTTGCACATTCTCCTAGTGTCTGCGTGGGTTTCCTCCGGGTGCTCCGGTTTCCTCCCACAGTCCAAAGATGTGCGGGCTAGGTTGATTGGCCATTCTAAATTGCCCCTTAGTGTCCTGGGATGCATAGGTTAGAGGGATTAGTCTTCTTTTTGTTAGCCAGTCATGTAGCGGAAGGGATTGAACAATCACTACTTACTTCTTTGAGAAGCTTCTTTACATATGCTTGTAGAATTCATGTTCAGGTTTATTGGTTGAGGCAAAACTTATGTCAAATAGATTATATTGGATAGATGAATAAAGGAAAAGGGGGTGAATATATATGGGAACAGAGTAAATGTGATTAGAATTATTCACGCGTGTGGAGAGTTAAATGCTAACAAACTGCATTTTGCACCAACAGTCAGCATTTGCAAACTTGTCTCTCTATCAGTGTTTGTTGACAAAAATTAGGGCTCTTTATATTGTCCAACTAGTTGCAAGGTCAACATAAAACACAATTCTCACACCAAAGCTTGACTTTCTTGTAATGAAATGGCATCCAATGCTGTGTAAGTACTTCAAAATTTCAGTTGGAAATATAGTGCAGAGACACCATTGTAGAGGTCTCTTGCTACCTGGTACATCTTCCAGTGTATCCACAAAATTGCATGCAATTCTCCTCTGCACATGCACACGCCAAAGCTTGCATCCATGAGTGATCACTTGGGTCCATTCTAGCTGATAATGAAATGGTGATGAAAGAGTGGTGTCTAAATATTTCAAACCTTCAGGTACAGCTATGATGTAAAATATTGGAGAGAAGAGCAAAGTAAAGTATATTAAAAGGAGGCTGAAGCAGAAACTGAGACAAAAGCAACAGGAAACAAAAATTAAGTACCTAATACTTGTGTTGTTGAAGGACATCCTTTTCATATTGGATACCTGATGAGCAGGTTTGTACTGCTTAGGATTCTTCAGTGACTATCAATCAAACTTTTCTGCTGAAAACACTATGAAGCTACACTAAACAAAAGCGCTTTCCCGGAGCAACAGGAGTCAACTCTCCCCATCCTTTTGTCCTCCTGCCCCCTTAACTGCTCCAACTGCAACCCATTCCATGAATATTTTCCCAACAGCCTCTGTAAATGGCCTAAAATTGATTTTTTTTCCATGGGTCAAATTGTCCAAGGGGGCACAGTGACACAGTGGTTAGCACTGCTGCCTCACAATGCCAGGGACCCGAGTTCAATTCCTGGCTTGGGCAACTGTCTGTGTGGAGTTTGTACATTCTCCCCATGTCTGCGTGGGTTTCCTCCAGGTGCTTCGGTTTCCTCCCACAGTCTGAAAGTTGTGCTGATTAAATGCATTGACCCGAACAGGTGCCAGAGTGTGGCGACTAGGAGAATTTCACAGTAACTTCATTGCAATGTTAATGTAAGCCTTACTTGTGACTAATAAATACATTTTATTTTTGTCAGTGGAGGTACAATCAGTGTCAACAGCTAGCTGGTAGAAGCCCAAGGACAGATTTCTATTACTTCTCATGCTTCATGCTACAGGCCTCTGTAGCGCCTCATCTGGGTTCAGGTGTGAGAATGGCCCAGATTAATTTCAACCCCAATTAATCTATAAATCTGAAATGCAGTGATGTAAAGAAAAAGTTAATCAGTGTAACAGCAGAATTCTACTGCCAACGTGAAGTGATTTAATCTTTTCTTTGTTAAGTTGTGTGCTATGATTCTTAAATCTTAAAATAACTAATTAATGATGTAATTCTACAACTGCACAACAATTCTAAGGTGGTGACCACTGCTTTTCTGAACTGAGAACTGATAATGACAGTGCAGGTTGTTTTAATATGCTTGTGGGAAGCATATCCTGATAGAGAATGTGTCTTAATGGCATAAATTAATTGAAGAGATGCCAATTCACACTCATTCACAAACCTGAGAGAACTGTAATCACTGGTATCTGCTTACAAGAATACCTTAGACCTACTACAGAAGAAAAAGGTGAAGTTATGTAAAATGGGAGGACAAGATTGTGAAGTTAGTAAGGAAAAATGCAAAATCAAACACAAACTTGTAGTTATAGTCTTTACAGCACATCATATCTGTGTGAGTTCTAACTTCTGTTGGAAAGAAGTTCTTGATGAAAGGTCGACTTGAAACATTAGCTCCATTTCTCTCTCCACAGATACAGCGCGAGCTGCTGAGTATTTTCACCATTCTCTGCTTTTATTTCAGATTCCCAGCAATGCAATGTTTTGCTTTTGTACAAGTTTATGATTGACAATGAGTCAGGATAGAAATATGCAGTAAACTGATAAAATTGGCAAGAAGGGGAGGGACAATATCAGGTGTCTTGATGGTGCCAATATGCCCATTTTCTACCTACCTCCACTGGTAATTTACTAGTGGTGTGTGAGGCAGCAGAGAGCTCTGCCTGCCCTTGGGCCAATTGAGGTCCTTAAGTGGCATCTTCTCACTGCCGACACTGAATGGGAGATGTCAATAGCACATGGTCACCTGGCAGCTTATGTGCAGGCTCAGGGGGCCTTCAAGTCTGAGCCCAGAGATGCTACCCCCACCGCTTTTGCAAAGTCAGTACCCCACCAGTCTTGCAGGGGCCTACCAATCTGGTGTGAGCAAAACCCCAGACTCCATGACTCTTTGATTTTGGGGACTGCCTGTTGTCTCAAATGTAGTCACTACTCTGGATGGAGTTGCTGGGACACCGCTCTGGATGGAGCTGCTGGGACTAAAGAGCTGCTGACTATTTATTTGGTAGGCAGTTACTGGGATGGAACTTCCTCCCAGATGGGGGCGAAAGTCTTGCCCAGAGCCAATTCATAGTCCCTGATGCCACTGCCACTACACAAAGTTCCAACCATTGTGACCTATGATATATTGTAAGAATTCTATAATACATTGAGACCAAGAAAACCAAATGATTTAGCGGGTTGACTCATCAGAGGAATTGTCAGATGCAGTATGAAAATTAACAATGAGAAAGACATATGAAGCCTGAGGCGTAGATGAAATAATAGAATACAAACAAGTCAACTGTGTAAGTGTTGGCAGGTCTGCTATGTTTACAGCTTTCATGTATGGTGCTTCAAAAAAATGTTTTACAAAAACAAACCGAACTCTTATTTATCGAATGAATTGTCTAAGGACTACGTTATGAAGATACCCTGGAAGAAATTTGTATTTTTCCACTTTGAAAGACGGCAGTGTATAAAAGTTAGTCAACACTATAGAAAAGATAAAATCGGATTGCTACTTTGCATTAAACTGAAAGTAGAAATTAGTACATAAGTTCAAAAAGCACAATTTAGTCAGATCTCAAGAAATTCTTCTTTACACAGAGTAATCAAAAGATTAAATATATATGTGTATGAGGTAATGGAGCCAAAGCACTTAAATTATTCAAAGAACAGCCAGAAATGATGATGGTGGATTAATAGATTTTTTGATGAATGCATCAGCTGCAATAGACTAAATAACATTTTTCTTGTCCAAATCTATTTTGTGATTGTTCCTTTTTCTCACAAACTCCATTTTCCCCATTTCCATGTTAAGATCCCAGTTGATGCTAGTATTGGACAGGAAGATCCCAGAATGGAACACTATCTCAATAGACAGTAACGTTTTACTTTTATGAGAAAACATGGAGGAACAGAGTACCAGAACTGCCAAGTAACTTGTACATTAAAAAAATTATGAAACATGAAAAGTTTAACTATAATATGATACTCCTTCACTCCCACCTATCTTTACAAATGTACAAAGACTTTAAAGATAACACAGGTTGTAAAATATATTTTATGCTATAATAGTCTCAGTATACACACAGTCCCTTCAAGCCCCCAGGCTGACTGTGGTCAGACACAGTCCACTCTGAAAGCAATTGGCAGATACCCATTCAATCAATCTTCTATAAATTTCTCCTCAAATACCTACAGCAGGTGCTTGTTATATGGACGTTTCCAAATTCCACTCAAAAAAAAACACGCTTTAAAATCTTCTTTTAAACAATGCTTTCCATCAGCTGTATTCATCAAGGATCTGCCACCAGGTTTTCCAACTCTCAGTATTCCTTTGTCTTGAATGAATGCAAGCTCTGAGATCCAGCCATCGATTACTTCACAACTACCTCAACTATCGCCTCACAGATTGTAGCAAGATATTGCAAACCTCAGAATCATTTTCAATGTATTTCTGGCTTCTCACAAGCCAACTCCCTCTCAGCTCCGTCTGTGGCTTCAATGAATAGTAGTACCCTGTTCCAGTTTCCTCTTTTCCTTTAACTTCAGACTTCCTGAAAATTTATCTTCATTTCTTTAGTTTCCATAACAAGCTAATCTTTATATGTCTTACAATCGCTTCCTTGTCCCTTACTCCACTGTACGACTTTTTTTCTAGCAAATCTGTGAAAGATGTTTCCTTTTTCACTCCTAATCTTCTTCTATTCTGGATTCCAGTTAAAACTAAACTCAAAAAGGTATTTTCCCCAAATGTGGCTCCTGGTTGCTAAACAACATCACATTCTTTCCCCAGGCTCGTGTTTACTATTTCCGTCATTAACTTTCTCTTCGTACAACAGAAACATAGTTTGAACTGAAACCAAAACCCCCATATATGTAAAGACCTTGGTTTAACATGAATCTAATTAGAGATTTACCCTTCTTGCACAAAAACCCCTAAATTAAACCCACTTAAATCTATACTTCATTTCTAATATTTATCACTACAAATATAGATCATGTAAACTGACCTCTGTTTCCTGACACCAAAGTCAATAATATATGATTTTGTTTTGTGAAGATGGGGTGGGATGGCAAGGAGCAGTTGGTTCTTCATGGATGTCATCAATACTACTCCTATCTGTTTTACTCACTTAAAAGCAAACAGGGACATCAGTGTTTATTCTTTTCCACAAACCGTGACACTAAACAACTCTAATAATGTGGTGTTTCAATTTGATAACCAGTGCAAATAATGTTGCATTTCTATTCATTATGATGTCGTTATTAGAAAATAATTAACCACATTTTTGAATACTGTATAATAATGATCAACTTCATCCCCAATTATTAATTTTTTTTTACTATTTTCTAGAATATAGTGAAGTTCTACGAGGATATACAGAGTATACACTATATTTTTAGAAAAATAAATGGTAATTGAATTTAGAGGAAACATACGGGCTGGAATTTTACCACCCCGCCCACCATGGGAATTGGAGCAGGCGAGGGGCAGACCACGAAAAGGTCCGTTGACCTCGGGCAGGATTTTACGGTTTTGGGACGAGTGAGGTCTTAAAATCCCGCCCATGGACTTGAATTTATGAAGGCTATTGTATGAATAAAAATTAAAGTTTGTGCGTATGTTTAGCCTTCAGCATCTTCCATATACTTAATATACACTGTTTATTCCTTATTCATACAATGTTATAATTATATACACCTAAACATTGTACATTGAAAACAATGCATTCGTCTAATGAAAGTGCACCTGTAGGTAAGTGAAAAATTTCACACTGAGACACCAATTTGGTTAAGTGGGACTCCCTCAAACAAGCAGATTCTGTACCAATGTCAGATATGTCAGATATTCAAAACTGCAAAGAATTCTGTTAATTTGCCAGAGTGCTCTCTTAATGATCTTACAAATTATTCAAACAGCAGAAAAATGCCCTTATATCCTCATAAGAACATAAAGAAGCAGGAGTAGGCTATACATGCCTGAGCCTGCTCCGCCATTCAATAAAATTATAGTTGATCTTCAACCTCAAATCTACTTTCCCACCATATCCCTTGATTCTGTTATGAGTCCACAAAATGTATCAACTTCAGCTTTGATTATACACATTTACAGGATATCCACAACCTTCTGGGATAGAGAATTCCAAGAATTCATAACCATTTGAGTAAGAAATTTCTCTTCAGTCCTAAATAGCCAGCCCCTTATCCTGAGGCTCTGCCCCATGTCCTAAACACTCTAGCAGGAAAGCAGCCTCTCAGAATCTACTCTACTCAGACACTCAGAATTTCATATGCCTCAATGTGGTCACCCCTCATTCTTCTAAATTCCAGAGAATAATGGCCCAATTTACAGTCTCTTCTCACAACACTTTCATCGCAATAATTAATCTAGTGAACTTTTGTTACAATGCTCCAAACAAGTATATCATTCCTTAGGTGCAGAACCCAAACTGTACAGAGTACTCCAGATGCAGTCTCACAAAAGCCCTGTATAACTGCAGCAAGACTTCCTTATTCTCATACTCCTACACACTTACAATAAAGGTCAGCATAAAATTTGCCTTCTTAATCACTTGCTGTATCTATATGTTAACCTTGAACAAGGAACTAAAATCCCTCTGAAACCTGAAAGTTTCTCCCCACGTAAAAAAGAAATTATGCTTTTCAATTCTCCCCACTAAAAAGAATAACTCCACATTATACTCAATATAACACCATATTGTCCACACATTTAAACGTATATCTTTTTTCAGGATTTTTGGACTAGAAATTCGTTTGGGCCAATTTTTGCGCAGGGACCGTAATTTGCGACCTGATAGTGTTTGTTGGAAAAAGGTGGGAATTATGCAAAATGCATGTACCACTTCATTTCCTGGATTGGAGGGTGGCCACAAGCAGACTCTCAAACTTTCTTGGACTCTTCTGTATTGCCAATTCTAGCCGTGCACCTCAGGGAGCTGAGTGGCACTGTGAACCAACCACATGTTCCAAGTGGCCTCCCATTTTTAAAGGTACAACCCTTTTAAGAGGGAAATAGCAGTAATGCATTGCAAACTGTTTGATAATCACAATATCATTCAGAGGAAGGAAGAAGATGGCACACCACAGAATCAGAATAGAATTAAGGAATAGTACAACACTGAAGAAAGCCATTTAGCACATTTGTCATGCCGCTTCTCCAAGAAGATAGAGGTGAAGGAAAGGGTTCTTTGCTCTTGTATACACGAGACAGAGGTAGGGCAGAATTCAATGGTGGGTGGGTGGTGGGTAGAAGAGAATTTGGTGAGACTCCAGAAATTGGTTTCATAACAGAGCAAATTGCCCATGGAATCTTCCACTGGTACCTGCCATGGCAGATGGGAAACCCGCTGAATTCTGGCATGAAACTGATTTGTATCCTGCTAATGGAATCTTCCACCCACCCATGATTCTCTGCGATGCCAACAGGAGAACATGCTGATCCAGAACACGTACATAAGAACATAAGAACTAGGAGCAGGAGTAGGCCATCTAGCCCCTTGAGCCTGCCCCGCCATTCAATAAGATCATGGCTGAAGTGGATCAGTTCCACTTACCCGCCTGACCCCTATAACCCTATAACGTCTGGAACAACTTGGCGTGCAGAGCTCGGGACTCACCTAAGTAATACCTGGGGTTGCCTCCAGAGTTTGGGATGGAGGCCACCAGCAACCCTGGAACACAACAGCAATGGGGAGCATCTACAGGTGGAGCTTCCAGATTTGATGTTATTGAGGAGGTCCACCTTCCAGTCTCCGTATGTTTTGGAGATCCATCTTCTTCTTTTTGAAGATGTCCATCTCCTTTCTTCAGTGGTTGGTCAGTGATTTTGACTGCCTTTTCAATGTAGCATCCAGATATGATGGCTGGATGCACACCATCAAGCCCATGGGAACACCAGGCAAGACAAGATGTACAAAGGTGATTAGTTTCATTTTTCTGAATGATTAATGCATTGCTGGATAAAGTTGTTGAGTGATGCTTTTGCTGTCAGCCTTATTGAATGATGACGACCAAGGGAATTTTGTGATTGAAAGTCTGAAATTGATGTGAAGTGAAATTTCACAATCTCGTCCTTCTCCCTCTATCTAGTTGCATGTGGTGGATGTGTTGTTATTCTTCCTCCTTCTATGATGCCTCTGGATCCCAAGAGGTATTAGCTGTGCCTTCACAATTGCAAGGTTATGGATGATGCAAAACACCACAACAAAACATGAAGATCCTCTCAGACATCTGCTCCAGAGAATTCCAGAAGTGAGCAGAACAACAAAACTTTTACTTTAAAGACTGATGGCTTGCTCCACATTGCAGCTTCATTGAAGGCCCATTGATCTCATGTGGTGAGATAACTTGTGAGGGACAGGAGCCATGTGTGGAGGTAGTAGCACCCATCATCAAGTAGGCATCCAGTAGCATGTCTTACAGGCCTGAAGACAATTGGTATTGCTAAATGTTGCAGGAATAAAACATTGCGCGCGCTGCCAGGATAGCAAGCATTCAGCAAGTTGAACTTCTTTGTTTGGTCACACATCTATTGCACATTGACAGAGTGATAGACACTGAGGTTCTAGTATGTCTCTCTCTTTTGAGGTAGGGATCTGCTATCCTGGCCACCCAGGTGCTTTTTCATTACGATCTTCCCTTCTCAGGGTTAAGAGATAAAATCCCTCTCTTTCTTTATGTTGCCTCCGTCACCTTCCTATAGCTTCCATATATGGTGATTGCTGAAGCCACCTGCTCCTGCTGGAAGGATTCCACTGCATAGAATGCAATGGCAGAAACCAATGTTCACAGCCACTAGAAGGACAGTCCTCACCCTGGTTCAAATTTCTAGGTCATTGTGAAACAGGTGGCACAACTCTGTCACTCTCCCTTTTGTGAAGTGTAGCCTCCTGTGGCACTACTCCTAGCTCACTGCAACAAAGAAATGGTGCTCCAACAAGACCCTCTTGGGATAAGCCCTTCATGTGCAGCCCACCTTCTCATCTGCGCTCATGAAGGTTTCTCTCTCTGCTTCCTCCTTTGCGTATCTTGCTAATATTTCAGGCTAAACAAAACCACAACTACTGTCCCACATATCTATGCAAGACTATACTATTTTCTGCCTGTTGTCAACATAAACCTCCAAATTACTCCAGCAACTCAACACTATACTTCCAATTTGCAGCTGAAATGCTTTTGACTTGCTTGTGCACAGGTAAAAAGTTTGTGGAAGCACCATGGTCCATCCCAAGTGACTTATCTGAACTGGTGTGGTGCATTCCCTCCATGTAGCCGAAAATGTTTAAAGTGTATGATCGTGATCTCATCAATGTGAACAGACCATTGCAATATTAGGATACCAAGATTGGTCAACAATTGTGTAGACAATTAAAAAAAAATTATTACAGCTTAAACAAATGTTGAGAAACAAGGTGGGTCTGGTTCCAGCAATAATTAATGAGGCTTTCAACATCACTATTAATATAATAAAGCTTCCCAAGGCACTTCAGAGAAACATTATCGAACACAATTTGACAATGAGCCACAACAGATGATGTTGGAATAGAGGCACATTTTAAGAGCATCTTGAAGGGGAGGGAAAGGTAGAGTGGCATAGAGATTTTGGGAGGGAGTTTTAGGACTTATGACCAAAGTGGCTGCAAGATCAAATCCCAATAATAAAGCAAGTAAAATTGGGTTTGCAACAAAGATCAGAACTGAAAGCATGCAGAGATCTCAAAGACTTAGGGTTGCAGGTGGTAATAGAGCAAAGCCTTAGTGAGGGTGGTGTGCATTTGAAAATAGGATGGGAATTTTAAGATTGAGACATTGCCAGACCAGGGGCCACTGAAGGTCAGTGGGCACAGGTTTGATGGGTGAACAGAGCTTTATGCCAGTTAGAAAGATGGACAGGAGGAATTTTGATGAGTTGATATTTATATAGGAAGGAAAATGGAAGACCAACCAGGACAGCACTGGGATCATGTAATCTAGAGGTAACAAAGGCATAAATGATAGCTTCAACAGCTGAGGAGTTGGGAAAGTGGTGGGCCCAATGTGTGCTATGGAGTTAGAAATAGACTGTCTTGATGATGGAGCAGATATATGGTCAGGAGCTCATCTTGGTATTAATACGATACTAAGGTTCTGACTGGCATTGTTCAACCTCAGATAGTTTGAAGGGAGGGGGATAAAATTGGTGGTTAGGGAATGGTCCTTGTGTCAGAGGCTGATGACAATCTTCCCAATACTTAATTGAACAAAAATTCTGCTTTTCCAGTATTGTTATGCAAGTATTGTAATAAATCATAGAGAATGGACAGGTTGAAATAAATACTGGTTAGGTAGAGCTGTGTGACATCAGCATACATGTGGAATCATATATTGAGTTTATAGATAACTCTGAGAAGCAGCATGTACAAGAGAATTTGAACGTACCTCCATGCAGCGGGGGCGGCACGGTGGCACAGTGGTTAGCCCTGGCAATGCCCCTTAGCACATGTTGCCACTGCTAACCTGTGCCATGGGGCAGTGCCAGGGTAAGCCCTTGGGGAAGCCTCATGTGCAAGGACTCCTCTGCTTGTGGTGAGGGGGTGGGGTAGCTGACACTGAGGGCAGTGGGAATGGGGATGCAGAGATTATTGGGGGAGGCGGGGTGGCCCCAGATCTCAGATACCTTCT